>NW_022279701.1:0-85825 GCF_009193385.2 Nasonia vitripennis
TTAAGTGATAAAGCAGTAAATTTTATAAAACAAGATGGCGACGCTGATAACACGAGCAGCAGTTGAGAAAGCAATGCCGTTGTCGGGGTAATATAATCAAAAGTCTCGACTTATGATTGGATATTTAAAGTATATCATACTTCGATATGACAAATAATTTGCATGTCTACGTATATTACGTCTTAAATGAAGAAGCAGTAAATTTATAAAACAAGATGGCCGACACTGAAAACCGAGCAGCAGTTGAGAAAGCAATGCCGTGGTTGGGGGTAATATAATCAAAAGTCTCGACTTATGATTGGATATTTAAAGTATATCATACTTCGATATGACAAATAATTTGCATGTCTAACGTACGTCTTAAATGAAGAAGCAGTAAATTTTATAAAACAAGATGGCCGACACTGAAAACCAGAGCAGCAGTTGAGAAAGCAATGCCGTTGTCGGGGTAATATAATCAAAAGTCTCGACTTATGATTGGATATTTAAAGTATATATCATACTTCGATATGACAAATAATTTGCATGTCTACGTATATACGTCTTAAATGAAGAAGCAGTAAATTTTATAAAACAAGATGGCCGACAGCTGGAAAACCAGAGCAGCAGTTGAGAAAGCAATGCCGTTGTCGGGGTAATATAATCAAAAGTCTCGACTTATGATTGGATATTTAAAGTATATCATACATCGATATGACAAATAATTTGCATGTCTAACGTATATTACGTCTTAAATGAAGAAGCAGTAAATTTTATAAAACAAGATGGCCGACACTGAAAACCAGAGCAGCAGTTGAGAAAGCAATGCCGTGGTCGGGGTAATATAATCAAAAGTCTCGACTTATGATTGGATATTTAAAGTATATCATACTTCGATATGACAAATAATTTGCATGTCTAACGTAATACGTCTTAAATGAAGAAGCAGTAAATTTTATAAAACAAGATGGCCGACACTGAAAACCAGAGCAGCAGTTGAGAAAGCAATGCCGTGTCGGGGTAATATAATCAAAAGTCTCGACTTATGATTGGATATTTAAAGTATATCATACTTCGATATGACAAATAATTTGCATGTCTAACGTATATTACGTCTTAAATGAAGAAGCAGTAAATTTTATAAAACAAGATGGCCGACACTGAAAACCAGAGCAGCAGTTGAGAAAGCAATGCCGTTGTCGGGGTAATATAATCAAAAGTCTCGACTTATGATTGGATATTTAAAGTATATCATACTTCGATATGACAAATAATTTGCATGTCTAACGTATATTACGTCTTAAATGAAGAAGCAGTAAATTTATAAAACAAGATGGCCGACACTGAAAACCAGAGCAGCAGTTGAGAAAGCAATGCCGTGTCGGGGTAATATAATCAAAAGTCTCGACTTATGATTGGATATTTAAAGTATATCATAACATCGATATGACAAATAATTTGCATGTCTACGTATATTACGTCTTAAATGAAGAAGCAGTAAATTTTATAAAACAAGATGGCCGACACTGAAACACAGAGCAGCAGTTGAGAAAGCAATGCCGTGGTCGGGGTAATATAATCAAAAGTCTCGACTTATGATTGGATATTTAAAGTATATCATACTTCGATATGACAAATAATTTGCATGTCTAACGTATTACGTCTTAAATGAAGAAGCAGTAAATTTTATAAAACAAGATGGCCGACACTGAAAACCAGAGCAGCAGTTGAGAAAGCAATGCCGTGGTCGGGGTAATATAATCAAAAGTCTCGACTTATGATTGGATATTTAAAGTATATCATACTTCGATATGACAAATAATTTGCATGTCTAACGTATATTACGTCTTAAATGAAGAAGCAGTAAATTTTATAAAACAAGATGGCCGACACTGAAAACACGAGCAGCAGTTGAGAAAGCAATGCCGTTGTCGGGGTAATATAATCAAAAGTCTCGACTTATGATTGGATATTTAAGTATATCATACATCGATATGACAAATAATTTGCATGTCTAACGTAATTACGTCTTAAATGAAGAAGCAGTAAATTTTATAAAACAAGATGGCCGACACTGAAAACCAGAGCAGCAGTTGAGAAAGCAATGCCGTGGTCGGGGTAATATAATCAAAAGTCTCGACTTATGATTGGATATTTAAAGTATATCATACTTCGATATGACAAATAATTTGCATGTCTAACGTACGTCTTAAATGAAGAAGCAGTAAATTTTATAAAACAAGATGGCCGACACTGAAAACCAGAGCAGCAGTTGAGAAAGCAATGCCGTTGTCGGGGTAATATAATCAAAAGTCTCGACTTATGATTGGATATTTAAAGTATATCATACTTCGATATGACAAATAATTTGCATGTCTAACGTATATTACGTCTTAAATGAAGAAGCAGTAAATTTTATAAAACAAGATGGCCGACACTGAAAACCAGAGCAGCAGTTGAGAAAGCAATGCCGTTGTCGGGGTAATATAATCAAAAGTCTCGACTTATGATTGGATATTTAAAGTATATCATACTTCGATATGACAAATAATTTGCATGTCTCACGTATATTACGTCTTAAATGAAGAAGCAGTAAATTTTATAAAACAAATGGCCGACACAGTAAATTTTATAAAACAAGATGGCCGACACTGAAAACCAGAGCAGCAGTTGAGAAAGCAATGCCGTGGTGGGGTAATATAATCAAAAGTCTCGACTTATGATTGGATATTTAAAGTATATCATACTTCGATATGACAAATAATTTGCATGTCTAACGTACGTCTTAAATGAAGAAGCAGTAAATTTTATAAAACAAGATGGCCGACACTGAAAACCAGAGCAGCAGTTGAGAAAGCAATGCCGTGGTCGGGGTAATATAATCAAAAGTCTCGAATTATGATTGGATATTTAAAGTATATCATACTTCGATATGACAAATAATTTGCATGTCTACGTATATTACGTCTTAAATGAAGAAGCAGTAAATTTTATAAAACAAGATGGCCGACACTGAAAACCAGAGCAGCAGTTGAGAAAGCAATGCCGTTGTCGGGGTAATATAATCAAAAGTCTCGACTTATGATTGGATATTTAAAGTATATCATACTTCGATATGACAAATAATTTGCATGTCTAACGTATATTACGTCTTAAATGAAGAAGCAGTAAATTTTATAAAACAAGATGGCCGACACTGAAAACCAGAGCAGCAGTTGAGAAAGCAATGCCGTGGTCGGGGTAATATAATCAAAAGTCTCGACTTATGATTGGATATTTAAAGTATATCATACTTCGATATGACAAATAATTTGCATGTCTAACGTACGTCTTAAATGAAGAAGCAGTAAATTTTATAAAACAAGATGGCCGACACTGAAAACCAGAGCAGCAGTTGAGAAAGCAATGCCGTGGTCGGGGTAATATAATCAAAAGTCTCGACTTATGATTGGATATTTAAAGTATATCATACTTCGATATGACAAATAATTGCATGTCTAACGTAATACGTCTTAAATGAAAAGCAGTAAATTTTATAAAACAAGATGGCCGACACTGATAACCAGAGCAGCAGTTGAGAAAGCAATGCCGTGGTCGGGGTAATATAATCAAAAGTCTCACTTATGATTGGATATTTAAAGTATATCATACTTCGATATGACAAATAATTTGCATGTCTAACGTATATACGTCTTAAATGAAGAAGCAGTAAATTTTATAAAACAAGATGGCCGACACTGAAAACCAGAGCAGCAGTTGAGAAAGCAATGCCGTGTCGGGGTAATATAATCAAAAGTCTCGACTTATGATTGGATATTTAAAGTATATCATACTTCGATATGACAAATAATTTGCATGTCTAACGTATATTACGTCTTAAATGAAGAAGCAGTAAATTTATAAAACAAGATGGCCGACACTGAAACCAGAGCAGCAGTTGAGAAAGCAATGCCGTGGTCGGGGTAATATAATCAAAAGTCTCGACTTATGATTGGATATTTAAAGTATATCATACTTCGATATGACAAATAATTTGCATGTCTAACGTATACGTCTTAAATGAAGAAGCAGTAAATTTTATAAAACAAGATGGCCGACACTGAAAACCAGAGCAGCAGTTGAGAAAGCAATGCCGTGTCGGGGTAATATAATCAAAAGTCTCGACTTATGATTGGATATTTAAAGTATATCATACTTCGATATGACAAATAATTTGCATGTCTAACGTATATACGTCTTAAATGAAGAAGCAGTAAATTTTATAAAACAAGATGGCCGACACTGAAAACCAGAGCAGCAGTTGAGAAAGCAATGCCGTTGTCGGGGTAATATAATCAAAAGTCTCGACTTATGATTGGATATTTAAAGTATATCATACTTCGATATGACAAATAATTTGCATGTCTACGTATATTACGTCTTAAATGAAGAAGCAGTAAATTTTATAAAACAAGATGGCCGACACTGAAAACCAGAGCAGCAGTTGAGAAAGCAATGCCGTTGTCGGGGTAATATAATCAAAAGTCTCGACTTATGATTGGATATTTAAAGTATATCATACTTCGATATGACAAATAATTTGCATGTCTAACGTATATTACGTCTTAAATGAAGAAGCAGTAAATTTTATAAAACAAGATGGCCGACACTGAAAACCAGAGCAGCAGTTGAGAAAGCAATGCCGTTGTCGGGGTAATATAATCAAAAGTCTCGAATTATGATTGGATATTTAAAGTATATCATACATCGATATGACAAATAATTTGCATGTCTCACGTATATTACGTCTTAAATGAAGAAGCAGTAAATTTTATAAACAAGATGGGACACAGTAATTTTAAAACAAGATGGCCGACACTGAAAACCAGAGCAGCAGTTGAGAAAGCAATGCCGTGGTTGGGGTAATATAATCAAAAGTCTCGACTTATGATTGGATATTTAAAGTATATCATACTTCGATATGACAAATAATTTGCATGTCTAACGTACGTCTTAAATGAAGAAGCAGTAAATTTTATAAAACAAGATGGCCGACACTGGAAAACCAGAGGCAGCAGTTGAGAAAGCAATGCCGTGGTTGGGGTAATATAATCAAAAGTCTCGACTTATGATTGGATATTTAAGTATATCATACTTCGATATGACAAATAATTTGCATGTCTAAGTACGTCTTAAATGAAGAAGCAGTAAATTTTATAAAACAAGATGGCCGACACTGAAAACCAGAGCAGCAGTTGAGAAAGCAATGCCGTGGTTGGGGTAATATAATCAAAAGTCTCGACTTATGATTGGATATTTAAAGTATATCATACTTCGATATGACAAATAATTTGCATGTCTAACGTATATTACGTCTTAAATGAAGAAGCAGTAAATTTTATAAAACAAGATGGCCGACGCTGATAACACGAGCAGCAGTTGAGAAAGCAATGCCGTTGTCGGGGTAATATAATCAAAAGTCTCGACTTATGATTGGATATTTAAAGTATATCATACTTCGATATGACAAATAATTTGCATGTCTAACGTATATTACGTCTTAAATGAAGAAGCAGTAAATTTTATAAAACAAGATGGCCGACACTGAAAACCAGAGCAGCAGTTGAGAAAGCAATGCCGTGGTCGGGGTAATATAATCAAAAGTCTCGACTTATGATTGGATATTTAAAGTATATCATACTTCGATATGACAAATAATTTGCATGTCTAACGTACGTCTTAAATGAAGAAGCAGTAAATTTTATAAAACAAGATGGCCGACACTGAAAACCAGAGCAGCAGTTGAGAAAGCAATGCCGTGGTCGGGGTAATATAATCAAAAGTCTCGACTTATGATTGGATATTTAAAGTATATCATACTTCGATATGACAAATAATTTGCATGTCTAACGTACGTCTTAAATGAAGAAGCAGTAAATTTTATAAAACAAGATGGCCGACACTGAAAACCAGAGCAGCAGTTGAGAAAGCAATGCCGTGGTCGGGGTAATATAATCAAAAGTCTCGACTTATGATTGGATATTTAAAGTATATCATACTTCGATATGACAAATAATTTGCATGTCTAACGTACGTCTTAAATGAAGAAGCAGTAAATTTTATAAAACAAGATGGCCGACACTGAAAACCAGAGCAGCAGTTGAGAAAGCAATGCCGTGGTCGGGGTAATATAATCAAAAGTCTCGACTTATGATTGGATATTTAAAGTATATCATACTTCGATATGACAAATAATTTGCATGTCTAACGTATATTACGTCTTAAATGAAGAAGCAGTAAATTTTATAAAACAAGATGGCCGACGCTGATAACACGAGCAGCAGTTGAGAAAGCAATGCCGTTGTCGGGGTAATATAATCAAAAGTCTCGACTTATGATTGGATATTTAAAGTATATCATACTTCGATATGACAAATAATTTGCATGTCTAACGTACGTCTTAAATGAAGAAGCAGTAAATTTTATAAAACAAGATGGCCGACACTGAAAACCAGAGCAGCAGTTGAGAAAGCAATGCCGTGGTTGGGGTAATATAATCAAAAGTCTCGACTTATGATTGGATATTTAAAGTATATCATACTTCGATATGACAAATAATTTGCATGTCTAACGTACGTCTTAAATGAAGAAGCAGTAAATTTTATAAAACAAGATGGCCGACACTGAAAACCAGAGCAGCAGTTGAGAAAGCAATGCCGTGGTCGGGGTAATATAATCAAAAGTCTCGACTTATGATTGGATATTTAAAGTATATCATACTTCGATATGACAAATAATTTGCATGTCTAACGTATATTACGTCTTAAATGAAGAAGCAGTAAATTTTATAAAACAAGATGGCCGACACTGAAAACAGAGCAGCAGTTGAGAAAGCAATGCCGTTGTCGGGGTAATATAATCAAAAGTCTCGACTTATGATTGGATATTTAAAGTATATCATACTTCGATATGACAAATAATTTGCATGTCTAACGTATATTACGTCTTAAATGAAGAAGCAGTAAATTTTATAAAACAAGATGGCCGACACTGAAAACCAGAGCAGCAGTTGAGAAAGCAATGCCGTGGTCGGGGTAATATAATCAAAAGTCTCGACTTATGATTGGATATTTAAAGTATATCATACTTCGATATGACAAATAATTTGCATGTCTAACGTACGTCTTAAATGAAGAAGCAGTAAATTTTATAAAACAAGATGGCCGACACTGAAAACCAGAGCAGCAGTTGAGAAAGCAATGCCGTTGTCGGGGTAATATAATCAAAAGTCTCGACTTATGATTGGATATTTAAAGTATATCATACTTCGATATGACAAATAATTTGCATGTCTAACGTATATTACGTCTTAAATGAAGAAGCAGTAAATTTTATAAAACAAGATGGCCGACACTGAAAACCAGAGCAGCAGTTGAGAAAGCAATGCCGTTGTCGGGGTAATATAATCAAAAGTCTCGACTTATGATTGGATATTTAAAGTATATCATACTTCGATATGACAAATAATTTGCATGTCTAACGTATATTACGTCTTAAATGAAGAAGCAGTAAATTTTATAAAACAAGATGGCCGACACTGAAAACCAGAGCAGCAGTTGAGAAAGCAATGCCGTTGTCGGGGTAATATAATCAAAAGTCTCGACTTATGATTGGATATTTAAAGTATATCATACTTCGATATGACAAATAATTTGCATGTCTAACGTATATTACGTCTTAAATGAAAAGCAGTAAATTTTATAAAACAAGATGCCGACACTGAAAACACGAGCAGCAGTTGAGAAAGCAATGCCGTTGTCGGGGTAATATAATCAAAAGTCTCGACTTATGATTGGATATTTAAAGTATATCATACTTCGATATGACAAATAATTTGCATGTCTAACGTATATTACGTCTTAAATGAAGAAGCAGTAAATTTTATAAAACAAGATGGCCGACACTGAAAACCAGAGCAGCAGTTGAGAAAGCAATGCCGTTGTCGGGGTAATATAATCAAAAGTCTCGACTTATGATTGGATATTTAAAGTATATCATACTTCGATATGACAAATAATTTGCATGTCTAACGTATATTACGTCTTAAATGAAGAAGCAGTAAATTTTATAAAACAAGATGGCCGACACTGAAAACCAGAGCAGCAGTTGAGAAAGCAATGCCGTTGTCGGGGTAATATAATCAAAAGTCTCGACTTATGATTGGATATTTAAAGTATATCATACTTCGATATGACAAATAATTTGCATGTCTAACGTATATTACGTCTTAAATGAAGAAGCAGTAAATTTTATAAAACAAGATGGCCGACACTGAAAACCAGAGCAGCAGTTGAGAAAGCAATGCCGTTGTCGGGGTAATATAATCAAAAGTCTCGAATTATGATTGGATATTTAAAGTATATATCGATATGACATACATCGATATGACAAATAATTTGCATGTCTCACGTATATTACGTCTTAAATGAAGAAGCAGTAAATTTTATAAAACAAGATGGCCGACACAGTAAATTTTATAAAACAAGATGGCCGACACTGAAAACCAGAGCAGCAGTTGAGAAAGCAATGCCGTGGTTGGGGTAATATAATCAAAAGTCTCGACTTATGATTGGATATTTAAAGTATATCATACTTCGATATGACAAATAATTTGCATGTCTAACGTACGTCTTAAATGAAGAAGCAGTAAATTTTATAAAACAAGATGGCCGACACTGAAAACCAGAGCAGCAGTTGAGAAAGCAATGCCGTTGTCGGGGTAATATAATCAAAAGTCTCGACTTATGATTGGATATTTAAAGTATATCATACTTCGATATGACAAATAATTTGCATGTCTAACGTATATTACGTCTTAAATGAAGAAGCAGTAAATTTTATAAAACAAGATGGCCGACACTGAAAACCAGAGCAGCAGTTGAGAAAGCAATGCCGTTGTCGGGGTAATATAATCAAAAGTCTCGAATTATGATTGGATATTTAAAGTATATATCGATATGACATACATCGATATGACAAATAATTTGCATGTCTCACGTATATTACGTCTTAAATGAAGAAGCAGTAAATTTTATAAAACAAGATGGCCGACACAGTAAATTTTATAAAACAAGATGGCCGACACTGAAAACCAGAGCAGCAGTTGAGAAAGCAATGCCGTGGTTGGGGTAATATAATCAAAAGTCTCGACTTATGATTGGATATTTAAAGTATATCATACTTCGATATGACAAATAATTTGCATGTCTAACGTATATTACGTCTTAAGTGATAAAGCAGTAAATTGTATAAAACAAGATGGCCGACACTGAAAACCAGAGCAGCAGTTGAGAAAGCAATGCCGTTGTCGGGGTAATATAATCAAAAGTCTCGACTTATGATTGGATATTTAAAGTATATCATACTTCGATATGACAAATAATTTGCATGTCTAACGTATATTACGTCTTAAATGAAGAAGCAGTAAATTTTATAAAACAAGATGGCCGACACTGAAAACCAGAGCAGCAGTTGAGAAAGCAATGCCGTGGTCGGGGTAATATAATCAAAAGTCTCGACTTATGATTGGATATTTAAAGTATATCATACTTCGATATGACAAATAATTTGCATGTCTAACGTACGTCTTAAATGAAGAAGCAGTAAATTTTATAAAACAAGATGGCCGACACTGAAAACCAGAGCAGCAGTTGAGAAAGCAATGCCGTGGTCGGGGTAATATAATCAAAAGTCTCGACTTATGATTGGATATTTAAAGTATATCATACTTCGATATGACAAATAATTTGCATGTCTAACGTACGTCTTAAATGAAGAAGCAGTAAATTTTATAAAACAAGATGGCCGACACTGAAAACCAGAGCAGCAGTTGAGAAAGCAATGCCGTGGTCGGGGTAATATAATCAAAAGTCTCGACTTATGATTGGATATTTAAAGTATATCATACTTCGATATGACAAATAATTTGCATGTCTAACGTATATTACGTCTTAAATGAAAAGCAGTAAATTTTATAAAACAAGATGGCCGACACTGAAAACCAGAGCAGCAGTTGAGAAAGCAATGCCGTTGTCGGGGTAATATAATCAAAAGTCTCGACTTATGATTGGATATTTAAAGTATATCATACTTCGATATGACAAATAATTTGCATGTCTAACGTACGTCTTAAATGAAGAAGCAGTAAATTTTATAAAACAAGATGGCCGACACTGAAAACCAGAGCAGCAGTTGAGAAAGCAATGCCGTGGTCGGGGTAATATAATCAAAAGTCTCGACTTATGATTGGATATTTAAAGTATATCATACTTCGATATGACAAATAATTTGCATGTCTAACGTACGTCTTAAATGAAGAAGCAGTAAATTTTATAAAACAAGATGGCCGACACTGAAAACCAGAGCAGCAGTTGAGAAAGCAATGCCGTGGTCGGGGTAATATAATCAAAAGTCTCGACTTATGATTGGATATTTAAAGTATATCATACTTCGATATGACAAATAATTTGCATGTCTAACGTATATTACGTCTTAAATGAAGAAGCAGTAAATTTTATAAAACAAGATGGCCGACGCTGATAACACGAGCAGCAGTTGAGAAAGCAATGCCGTTGTCGGGGTAATATAATCAAAAGTCTCGACTTATGATTGGATATTTAAAGTATATCATACTTCGATATGACAAATAATTTGCATGTCTAACGTATATTACGTCTTAAATGAAGAAGCAGTAAATTTTATAAAACAAGATGGCCGACACTGAAAACCAGAGCAGCAGTTGAGAAAGCAATGCCGTGGTCGGGGTAATATAATCAAAAGTCTCGACTTATGATTGGATATTTAAAGTATATCATACTTCGATATGACAAATAATTTGCATGTCTAACGTACGTCTTAAATGAAGAAGCAGTAAATTTTATAAAACAAGATGGCCGACACTGAAAACCAGAGCAGCAGTTGAGAAAGCAATGCCGTGGTCGGGGTAATATAATCAAAAGTCTCGACTTATGATTGGATATTTAAAGTATATCATACTTCGATATGACAAATAATTTGCATGTCTAACGTAACGTCTTAAATGAAGAAGCAGTAAATTTTATAAAACAAGATGGCCGACACTGAAAACCAGAGCAGCAGTTGAGAAAGCAATGCCGTGGTCGGGGTAATATAATCAAAAGTCTCGACTTATGATTGGATATTTAAAGTATATCATACTTCGATAATGACAAATAATTTGGCATGTCTCACGTATATTACGTCTTAAATGAAGAAGCAGTAAAATTTTATAAAACAAGATGGCCGACACGAAAACCTGAAAACCAGAGCAGCAGTTGAGAAAGCAATGCCGTGGTGGGGTAATATAATCAAAAGTCTCGACTTATGATTGGATATTTAAAGTATATCATACTTCGATATGACAAATAATTTGCATGTCTAACGATATTACGTCTTAAATGAAGAAGCAGTAAATTTTATAAAACAAGATGGCCGACACTGAAACCAGAGCAGCAGTTGAGAAAGCAATGCCGTGGTCGGGGTAATATAATCAAAAGTCTCGACTTATGATTGGATATTTAAAGTATATCATACTTCGATATGACAAATAATTTGCATGTCTAAACGTTATTACGTATTCTTTTTAAATGAAGAAGGCAGTAAATTTTTAATAAAACAAGATGGCCGAACACTGAAAACCAAGCAGCAGTTGAGAAAGCAATGCCGGTGGTCGGGGTAATATAATCAAAAAGGTCTCGACTTATGATTGGATATTTAAAGTATATCATACATCGATATGACAAATAATTTGCAATGTCTCAACGTATATTACGTCTTAAATGAAGAAGCAGTAAATTTTATAAAACAAGATGGCCGACACTGAAAACCAGAGCAGCAGTTGAGAAGCATGCCGTGTCGGGGTAATATAATCAAAAGTCTCGACTTATGATTGGATATTTAAAGTATATCATACTTCGATATGACAAATAATTTGCATGTCTCACGTATATTACGTCTTAAATGAAGAAGCAGTAAATTTTAATAAAACAAAAGAATGGCCGACACTGAAAACCAGAGCAGCAGTTGAGAAAGCAATGCCGTGGTTCGGGGTAATATAATCAAAAGTCTCGACTTATGATTGGATATTAAGTATAAGTAATATCCATAACTCTTCGATATAACAAATAATCTTGGCCATGTCTCTAACGCGTATATATATACGTCTTTAAATGAAGAAGCAGTAAATTTTATAAAACAAGATGGCCGACACTGAAAACCAGAGCAGCAGTTGAGAAAGCAATGCCGTTGGTCGGGGTAATATAATCAAAATCTCGACTTATGATTGGATATTTAAAGTATATCATACTTCGATATGACAAATAATTTGCATGTCTAACGTAATTACGTCTTAAATGAAGAGCAGTAAATTTTATAAAACAAGATGGCCGACACTGAAAACCAGAGCAGCAGTTGAGAAAGCAATGCCGTTGTCGGGGTAATATAATCAAAAGTCTCGACTTATGATTGGATATTTAAAGTATATCATACATCGATATGACAAATAATTTGCATGTCTCACGTATATTACGTCTTAAATGAAGAAGCAGTAAATTTTATAAAACAAGATGGCCGACACAGTAAATTTTATAAAACAAGATGGCCGACACTGAAAACCAGAGCAGCAGTTGAGAAAGCAATGCCGTGGTTGGGGTAATATAATCAAAAGTCTCGACTTATGATTGGATATTTAAAGTATATCATACTTCGATATGACAAATAATTTGCATGTCTAACGTACGTCTTAAATGAAGAAGCAGTAAATTTTATAAAACAAGATGGCCGACACTGAAAACCAGAGCAGCAGTTGAGAAAGCAATGCCGTTGTCGGGGTAATATAATCAAAAGTCTCGACTTATGATTGGATATTTAAAGTATATCATACTTCGATATGACAAATAATTTGCATGTCTAACGTATATTACGTCTTAAATGAAGAAGCAGTAAATTTTATAAAACAAGATGGCCGACACTGAAAACCAGAGCAGCAGTTGAGAAAGCAATGCCGTTGTCGGGGTAATATAATCAAAAGTCTCGACTTATGATTGGATATTTAAAGTATATCATACATCATCGATATGACAAATAATTTGCATGTCTCACGTATATTACGTCTTAAATGAAGAAGCAGTAAATTTTATAAAACAAGATGGCCGACACAGTAAATTTTATAAAACAAGATGGCCGACACTGAAAACCAGAGCAGCAGTTGAGAAAGCAATGCCGTGGTTGGGGTAATATAATCAAAAGTCTCGACTTATGATTGGATATTTAAAGTATATCATACTTCGATATGACAAATAATTTGCATGTCTAACGTACGTCTTAAATGAAGAAGCAGTAAATTTTATAAAACAAGATGGCCGACACTGAAAACCAGAGCAGCAGTTGAGAAGCAATGCCGTTGTCGGGGTAATATAATCAAAAGTCTCGACTTATGATTGGATATTTAAAGTATATCATACTTCGATATGACAAATAATTTGCATGTCTAACGTATATTACGTCTTAAATGAAGAAGCAGTAAATTTTATAAAACAAGATGGCCGACACTGAAAACCAGAGCAGCAGTTGAGAAAGCAATGCCGTGGTCGGGGTAATATAATCAAAAGTCTCGACTTATGATTGGGATATTTAAAGTATATCATACTTCGATATGACAAATATTTGCATGTCTACGAATTACGTCTTAAATGAAGAAGCAGTAAATTTTATAAAACAAGATGGCCGGACACTGAAAACCAGAGCAGCAGTTGAGAAAGCAATGCCGTGGTCGGGGTAATATAATCAAAAGTCTCGACTTATGATTGGATATTTAAAGTATATCATACTTCGATATGACAAATAATTTGCATGTTCCGTATATACGTCTTAAATGAAGAAGCAGTAATTTTATAAAACAAGATGGCCGACGCTGATAACCGAGCAGCAGTTGAGAAAGCAATGCCGTTGTCGGGGTAATATAATCAAAGTCTCGACTTATGATTGGATATTTAAAGTATATCATACTTCGATATGACAAATAATTTGCATGTCTAACGTATATTACGTCCTTAAATGAAGCAGAACAAGATGGCCGACACAGTAAATTTTATAAAACAAGATGGCCGACACTGAAAACCAGAGCAGCAGTTGAGAAAGCAATGCCGTGGTTGGGGTAATATAATCAAAAGTCTCGACTTATGATTGGATATTTAAAGTATATCATACTTCGATATGACAAATAATTTGCATGTCTAACGTACGTCTTAAATGAAGAAGCAGTAAATTTTATAAAACAAGATGGCCGACACTGAAAACCAGAGCAGCAGTTGAGAAAGCAATGCCGTTGTCGGGGTAATATAATCAAAAGTCTCGACTTATGATTGGATATTTAAAGTATATCATACTTCGATATGACAAATAATTTGCATGTCTAACGTATATTACGTCTTAAATGAAGAAGCAGTAAATTTTATAAAACAAGATGGCCGACACTGAAAACAGAGCAGCAGTTGAGAAAGCAATGCCGTGGTCGGGGTAATATAATCAAAAGTCTCGACTTATGATTGGATATTTAAAGTATATCATACTTCGATATGACAAATAATTTGCATGTCTAACGTATATTACGTCTTAAATGAAGAAGCAGTAAATTTTATAAAACAAGATGGCCGACACTGAAAACCAGAGCAGCAGTTGAGAAAGCAATGCCGTTGTCGGGGTAATATAATCAAAAGTCTCGACTTATGATTGGATATTTAAAGTATATCATACTTCGATATGACAAATAATTTGCATGTCTAACGTATATTACGTCTTAAATGAAGAAGCAGTAAATTTTATAAAACAAGATGCCGACACTGAAAACAGAGCAGCAGTTGAGAAAGCAATGCCGTTGTCGGGGTAATATAATCAAAAGTCTCGACTTATGATTGGATATTTTAAAGTATATCATAACTCGATATGACAAATAATTTGCATGTCTCACGATATTACGTCTTAAATGAAGAAGCAGTAAATTTTATAAAACAAGATGGCCGACACTGGAAAACCAGAGCAGCAGTTGAGAAAGCAATGCCGTGGTCGGGGTAATATAATCAAAAGTCTCGACTTATGATTGGATATTTAAAAGTATATCATACTTCGATATGAAAAATAATTTGCATGTCTAACGTACGTCTTAAATGAAGAAGCAGTAAATTTTATAAAACAAGATGGCGACACTGAAAACCAGAGCAGCAGTTGAGAAAGCAATGCCGTGGTCGGGGTAATATAATCAAAAGTCTCGACTTATGATTGGATATTTAAAGTATATCATACTTCGATATGACAAATAATTTGCATGTCTAACTATATTACGTCTTAAATGAAGAAGCAGTAAATTTTATAAAACAAGATGGCCGACACTGAAAACCAGAGCAGCAGTTGAGAAAGCAATGCCGTTGGTCGGGGTAATATAATCAAAAGTCTCGAACTTATGATTGGATATTTAAAGTATATCATACTTCGATATGACAAATAATTTGCATGTCTAACGTATATTACGTCTTAAATGAAGAAGCAGTAAATTTTATAAAACAAGATGGCCGACACTGAAACCAGAGCAGCAGTTGAGAAAGCAATGCCGTGGTTGGGGTAATATAATCAAAAGTCTCGACTTATGATTGGATATTTAAAGTATATCATACTTCGATATGACAAATAATTTGCATGTCTAACGTAACGTCTTAAATGAAGAAGCAGTAAATTTTATAAAACAAGATGGCCGACACTGAAAAAACCAGAAGCAGCAGTTGAGAAAGCAATGCCGTGGTTGGGGTAATATAATCAAAAGTCTCGACTTATGATTGGATATTTAAAGTATATCATACTTCGATATGACAAATAATTTGCATGTCTAACGTACGTCTTAAATGAAGAAGCAGTAAATTTTATAAAACAAGATGGCCGACACTGAAAACCAGAGCAGCAGTTGAGAAAGCAATGCCGTTGTCGGGGTAATATAATCAAAAGTCTCGACTTATGATTGGATATTTAAAGTATATCATACTTCGATATGACAAATAATTTGCATGTCTAACGTACGTCTTAAATGAAGAAGCAGTAAATTTTATAAAACAAGATGGCCGACACTGAAAACCAGAGCAGCAGTTGAGAAAGCAATGCCGTGGTCGGGGTAATATAATCAAAAGTCTCGACTTATGATTGGATATTTAAAGTATATCATACTTCGATATGACAAATAATTTGCATGTCTAACGTATATTACGTCTTAAATGAAGAAGCAGTAAATTTTATAAAACAAGATGGCCGACGCTGAAAACACGAGCAGCAGTTGAGAAAGCAATGCCGTTGTCGGGGTAATATAATCAAAAGTCTCGACTTATGATTGGATATTTAAAGTATATCATACTTCGATATGACAAATAATTTGCATGTCTAACGTATATTACGTCTTAAATGAAGAAGCAGTAAATTTTATAAAACAAGATGGCCGACACTGAAAACCAGAGCAGCAGTTGAGAAAGCAATGCCGTGGTCGGGGTAATATAATCAAAAGTCTCGACTTATGATTGGATATTTAAAGTATATCATACTTCGATATGACAAATAATTTGCATGTCTAACGTACGTCTTAAATGAAGAAGCAGTAAATTTTATAAAACAAGATGGCCGACACTGAAAACCAGAGCAGCAGTTGAGAAAGCAATGCCGTGGTCGGGGTAATATAATCAAAAGTCTCGACTTATGATTGGATATTTAAAGTATATCATACTTCGATATGACAAATAATTTGCATGTCTAACGTACGTCTTAAATGAAGAAGCAGTAAATTTTATAAAACAAGATGGCCGACACTGAAAACCAGAGCAGCAGTTGAGAAAGCAATGCCGTGGTCGGGGTAATATAATCAAAAGTCTCGACTTATGATTGGATATTTAAAGTATATCATACTTCGATATGACAAATAATTTGCATGTCTAACGTATATTACGTCTTAAATGAAGAAGCAGTAAATTTTATAAAACAAGATGGCCGACACTGAAAACAGAGCAGCAGTTGAGAAAGCAATGCCGTTGTCGGGGTAATATAATCAAAAGTCTCGACTTATGATTGGATATTTAAAGTATATCATACTTCGATATGACAAATAATTTGCATGTCTAACGTATATTACGTCTTAAATGAAGAAGCAGTAAATTTTATAAAACAAGATGGCCGACACTGAAAACCAGAGCAGCAGTTGAGAAAGCAATGCCGTGGTCGGGGTAATATAATCAAAAGTCTCGACTTATGATTGGATATTTAAAGTATATCATACTTCGATATGACAAATAATTTGCATGTCTAACGTACGTCTTAAATGAAGAAGCAGTAAATTTTATAAAACAAGATGGCCGACACTGAAAACCAGAGCAGCAGTTGAGAAAGCAATGCCGTGGTCGGGGTAATATAATCAAAAGTCTCGACTTATGATTGGATATTTAAAGTATATCATACTTCGATATGACAAATAATTTGCATGTCTAACGTATATTACGTCTTAAATGAAGAAGCAGTAAATTTTATAAAACAAGATGGCCGACACTGAAAACAGAGCAGCAGTTGAGAAAGCAATGCCGTGTCGGGGTAATATAATCAAAAGTCTCGACTTATGATTGGATATTTAAAGTATATCATACTTCGATATGACAAATAATTTGCATGTCTAACGTATATTACGTCTTAAATGAAGAAGCAGTAAATTTTATAAAACAAGATGGCCGACACTGAAAACCAGAGCAGCAGTTGGAGAAAGCAATGCCGTGGTCGGGGTAATATAATCAAAAGTCTCGACTTATGATTGGATATTTAAAATATATCATACTTCGATATGACAAATAATTTGCATGTCTAACGTATATTACGTCTTAAATGAAGAAGCAGTAAATTTTATAAAACAAGATGGCCGACACTGAAAACCAGAGCAGCAGTTGAGAAAGCAATGCCGTTGTCGGGGTAATATAATCAAAAGTCTCGAATTATGATGGGATATTTAAAGTATATCATACTCGATATGACAAATAATTTGCATGTCTCACGTAACGTCTTAAATGAAGAAGCAGTAAATTTTATAAAACAAGATGGCCGACACTGGAAAACCAGAGCAGCAGTTGAGAAAGCAATGCGTGGTTGGGGTAATATAATCAAAAGTCTCGACTTATGATTGGATATTTAAAGTATATCATACTTCGATATGACAAATAATTTGCATGTCTAACGTATATTCGTCTTAAATGAAGAAGCAGTAAATTTTTTATAAAACAAGATGGCCGACACTGAAAACCAGAGCAGCAGTTGAGAAAGCAATGCCGTGTCGGGGTAATATAATCAAAAGTCTCGACTTATGATTGGATATTTAAAGTATATCATACATCGATATGACAAATAATTTGCATGTCTACGTATATTACGTCTTAAATGAAGAAGCAGTAAATTTTATAAAACAAGATGGCCGACACTGAAAAACCAGAGCAGCAGTTGAGAAAGCAATGCCGTGGTTGGGGTAATATAATCAAAAAGTCTCGACTTATGATTGGATATTTAAAGTATATCATACTTCGATATGACAAATAATTTGCATGTTCTAACGTACGTCTTAAATGAAGAAGCAGTAAATTTTATAAAACAAGATGGCCGACACTGAAAACCAGAGCAGCAGTTGAGAAAGCAATGCCGTGGTCGGGGTAATATAATCAAAAGTCTCGACTTATGATTGGATATTTAAAGTATATCATACTTCGATATGACAAATAATTTTGCATGTCTAACGTATAACGTCTTAAATGAAGAAGCAGTAAATTTTATAAAACAAGATGGCCGACACTGAAAACCAGAGCAGCAGTTGAGAAAGCAATGCCGTGGTCGGGGTAATATAATCAAAAGTCTCGACTTATGATTGGATATTTAAAGTATATCATACCATCGATATGACAAATAATTTGCATGTCTAACGTATATTACGTCTTAAATGAAGAAGCAGTAAATTTTATAAAACAAGATGGCCGACACAGTAAATTTTATAAAACAAGATGGCCGACACTGAAAACCAGAGGCAGCAGTTTGAGAAAGCAATGCCGTGGTCGGGGTAATATAATCAAAAGTCTCGACTTATGATTGGATATTTAAAGTATATCATACTTCGATATGACAAATAATTTGCATGTCTAACGTATATTACGTCTTAAATGAAGAAGCAGTAAATTTTATAAAACAAGATGGCCGACCACTTGAAAAAACCAGAGCAGCAGTTGAGAAAGCAATGCCGTGGTCGGGGTAATATAATCAAAAGTCTCGACTTATGATTGGATATTTAAAGTTATATCATACTTCGATATGACAAATAATTTGCATGTCTAACGTATATTACGTCTTAAATGAAGAAGCAGTAAATTTTATAAAACAAGATGGCCGACACTGAAAACCAGAGCAGCAGTTGAGAAAGCAATGCCGTTGTCGGGGTAATATAATCAAAAGTCCTCGACTTATGATTGGATATTTAAGTATATCATACATCAATATGACAAATAATTTGCATGTCTAACGTATATTACGTCTTAAATGAAGAAGCAGTAAATTTTATAAAACAAGATGGCCGACACTGAAAACCAGAGCAGCAGTTGAGAAAGCAATGCCGTGGTTGGGGTAATATAATCAAAAGTCTCGACTTATGATTGGATATTTAAAGTATATCATACTTCGATATGACAAATAATTTGCATGTCTAACGTACGTCTTAAATGAAGAAGCAGTAAATTTTATAAAACAAGATGGCCGACACTGAAAACCAGAGCAGCAGTTGAGAAAGCAATGCCGTGGTCGGGGTAATATAATCAAAAGTCTCGACTTATGATTGGATATTTAAAGTATATCATACTTCGATATGACAAATAATTTGCATGTCTAACGTATATTACGTCTTAAATGAAGAAGCAGTAAATTTTATAAAACAAGATGGCCGACACTGAAAACCAGAGCAGCAGTTGAGAAAGCAATGCCGTTGTCGGGGTAATATAATCAAAAGTCTCGAATTATGATTGGATATTTAAAGTATATCATAACATCGATATGACAAATAATTTGCATGTCTCACGTATATTACGTCTTAAATGAAGAAGCAGTAAATTTTATAAAACAAGATGGCCGACACAGTAAATTTTATAAAACAAGATGGCGACACTGAAAACCAGAGCAGCAGTTGAGAAAGCAATGCCGTGGTTGGGGTAATATAATCAAAAGTCTCGACTTATGATTGGATATTTAAAGTATATCATACTTCGATATGACAAATAATTTGCATGTCTAACGTACGTCTTAAATGAAGAAGCAGTAAATTTTATAAAACAAGATGGCCGACACTGAAAACCAGAGCAGCAGTTGAGAAAGCAATGCCGTGGTCGGGGTAATATAATCAAAAGTCTCGACTTATGATTGGATATTTAAAGTATATCATACTTCGATATGACAAATAATTTGCATGTCTAACGTATATTACGTCTTAAAGTGATAAAGCAGTAAATTTTATAAAACAAGATGGCCGACACTGATAACCGAGCAGCAGTTGAGAAAGCAATGCCGTGTCGGGGTAATATAATCAAAAGTCTCGACTTATGATTGGATATTTAAAGTATATCATACTTCGATATGACAAATAATTTGCATGTCTAACGTATATTACGTCTTAAATGAAGAAGCAGTAAATTTTATAAAACAAGATGGCCGACACTGAAAACCAGAGCAGCAGTTGAGAAAGCAATGCCGTTGTCGGGGTAATATAATCAAAAGTCTCGACTTATGATTGGATATTTAAAGTATATCATACTTCGATATGACAAATAATTTGCATGTCTAACGTATATTACGTCTTAATGAAGAAGCAGTAAATTTTATAAAACAAGATGGCCGACGCTGAAAACCGAGCAGCAGTTGAGAAAGCAATGCCGTGGTCGGGGTAATATAATCAAAAGTCTCGACTTATGATTGGATATTTAAAGTATATCATACTTCGATATGACAAATAATTTGCATGTCTAACGTATATTACGTCTTAAATGAAGAAGCAGTAAATTTTATAAAACAAGATGGGCCGACACTGAAAACCAGAGGCAGCAGTTGAGAAAGCAATGCCGTTGTCGGGGTAATATAATCAAAAAGTCTCGAATTATGATTGGATATTTAAAGTATAATCATACATCGATATGACAAATAATTTGCATGTCTCACGTATATTACGTCTTAAATGAAAAGCAGTAAATTTTATAAAACAAGATGCCGAAAAAAAAAAAAAGATGGCCGACACTGAAAACCAGAGCAGCAGTTGAGAAAGCAATGCCGTGGTTGGGGTAATATAATCAAAAGTCTCGACTTATGATTGGAATTTAAAAGTATATCATACTTCGGATATGACAAATAATTTGCATGTCTAACGTACGTCTAAATGAAGAAGCAGTAAATTTTATAAAACAAGATGGCCGACACTGAAAACCAGAGCAGCAGTTGAGAAAGCAATGCCGTGGTCGGGGTAATATAATCAAAAGTCTCGACTTATGATTGGATATTTAAAGTATATCATACTCGATATGACAAATAATTTGCATGTCTAACGTATATTACGTCTTAAATGAAGAAGCAGTAAATTTTATAAAACAAGATGGCCGACACTGAAAACCAGAGCAGCAGTTGAGAAAGCAATGCCGTTGTCGGGGTAATATAATCAAAAGTCTCGAATTATGATTGGATATTTAAAGTAATATCATACTTCGATATGACAAATAATTTGCATGTCTCACGTATATTACGTCTTAAATGAAGAAGCAGTAAATTTTATAAAACAAGATGGCCGACACGAAAACAAGAACGCAGAGCAGCAGTTGAGAAAGCAATGCCGTGGTTGGGGTAATATAATCAAAAGTCTCGACTTATGATTGGATATTTAAAGTATATCATACTTCGATATGACAAATAATTTGCATGTCTAACGTACGTCTTAAATGAAGAAGCAGTAAATTTTATAAAACAAGATGGCCGACACTGAAAACCAGAGCAGCAGTTGAGAAAGCAATGCCGTGGTCGGGGTAATATAATCAAAAGTCTCGACTTATGATTGGATATTTAAAGTATATCATACTTCGATATGACAAATAATTTGCATGTCTAACGTAACGTCTTAAATGAAGAAGCAGTAAATTTTATAAAACAAGATGGCCGACACTGAAAACCAGAGCAGCAGTTGAGAAAGCAATGCCGTGGTCGGGGTAATATAATCAAAAGTCTCGACTTATGATTGGATATTTAAGTATATCATACATCGATATGACAAATAATTTGCATGTCTCACGTATATACGTCTTAAATGAAGAAGCAGTAAATTTTATAAAACAAGATGGCCGACACAGTAATTTTAAAACAAATGCCGCACGAAACCAGAGCAGCAGTTGAGAAAGCAATGCCGTGGTTGGGGTAATATAATCAAAAGTCTCGACTTATGATTGGATATTTAAAGTATATCATACTTCGATATGACAAATAATTTGCATGTCTAACGTACGTCTTAAATGAAGAAGCAGTAAATTTTATAAAACAAGATGGCCGACACTGAAAACCAGAGCAGCAGTTGAGAAAGCAATGCCGTGTCGGGGTAATATAATCAAAAGTCTCGACTTATGATTGGATATTTAAAGTATATCATACTTCGATATGACAAATAATTTGCATGTCTCACGTATATTACGTCTTAAATGAAGAAGCAGTAAATTTTATAAAACAAGATGGCCGACAGCTGATAACCACAGAGCAGCAGTTGAGAAAGCAATGCCGTGGTTGGGGTAATATAATCAAAAGTCTCGACTTATGATTGGATATTTAAAGTATATCATACTCGATATGACAAATAATTTGCATGTCTAACGTACGTCTTAAATGAAGAAGCAGTAAATTTTATAAAACAAGATGGCCGACACTGAAAACCAGAGCAGCAGTTGAGAAAGCAATGCCGTGGTCGGGTAATATAATCAAAAGTCTCGACTTATGATTGGATATTTAAAGTATATCATACTTCGATATGACAAATAATTTGCATGTCTAACGTACGTCTTAAATGAAGAAGCAGTAAATTTTATAAAACAAGATGGCCGACACTGAAAACCAGAGCAGCAGTTGAGAAAGCAATGCCGTGGTCGGGGTAATATAATCAAAAGTCTCGACTTATGATTGGATATTTAAAGTATATCATACTTCGATATGACAAATAATTTGCATGTCTAACGTATATTACGTCTTAAATGAAGAAGCAGTAAATTTTATAAAACAAGATGGCCGACACTGAAAACCAGAGCAGCAGTTGAGAAAGCATGCCGTGTCGGGGTAATATAATCAAAAGTCTCGACTTATGATTGGATATTTAAAGTATATCATACTTCGATATGACAAATAATTTGCATGTCTAACGTTATTACGTCTTAAATGAAGAAGCAGTAAATTTTATAAACAAGATGGCCGACACTGAAAACCAGAGCAGCAGTTGAGAAAGCAATGCCGTGGTGGGGTAATATAATCAAAGTCTCGACTTATGATTGGATATTTAAAGTATATCATACTTCGATATGACAAATAATTTGCATGTCTAACGTATATTACGTCTTAAATGAAGAAGCAGTAAATTTTATAAAACAAGATGGCCGACACTGAAAACCAGAGCAGCAGTTGAGAAAGCAATGCCGTGTCGGGGTAATATAATCAAAAGTCTCGACTTATGATTGGATATTTAAAGTATATCATACATCGATATGACAAATAATTTGCATGTCTACGTATATTACGTCTTAAATGAAGAAGCAGTAAATTTTATAAAACAAGATGGCCGACACTGAAAAACCAGAGCAGCAGTTGAGAAAGCAATGCCGTGGTGGGGTAATATAATCAAAAGTCTCGACTTATGATTGGATATTTAAAGTATATCATACTTCGATATGACAAATAATTTGCATGTCTAACGTTACGTCTTAAATGAAGAAGCAGTAAATTTTATAAAACAAGATGGCCGACACTGAAAACCAGAGCAGCAGTTGAGAAAGCAATGCCGTTGTCGGGGTAATATAATCAAAAGTCTCGACTTATGATTGGATATTTAAAGTAATATCATACTTCGATATGACAAATAATTTTGCATGTCTAACGTATATTACGTCTTAAATGAAGAAGCAGTAAATTTTATAAAACAAGATGGCCGACACTGAAAACCAGAGCAGCAGTTGAGAAAGCAATGCCGTTGGTCGGGGTAATATAATCAAAAGTCTCGACTTATGATTGGATATTTAAAGTATATCATTACTCTCGATATGACAAATAATTTGCATGTCTAACGTATATTACGTCTTAAATGAAGAAGCAGTAAATTTATAAAAAATATTTTATAAAACAAGATGGCCGACACTGAAAACCAGAGCAGCAGTTGAGAAAGCAATGCCGTGGTCGGGGTAATATAATCAAAAAGTCTCGACTTATGATTGGATATTTAAAGTATATCATACTTCGATATGACAATAATTTGCATGTCTAACGTATATTACGTCTTAAATGAAGAAGCAGTAAATTTTATAAAACAAGATGGCCGACACTGAAAACCAGAGCAGCAGTTGAGAAAGCAATGCCGTGGTCGGGGTAATATAATCAAAAGTCTCGACTTATGATTGGATATTTAAAGTATATCATACTTCGATATGACAATAATTTGCATGTCTAACGTATATACGTCTTAAATGAAGAAGCAGTAAATTTTTAAAACAAGATGGCCGACACTGAAAACCAGAGCAGCAGTTGAGAAAGCAATGCCGTTTCGGGGTAATATAATCAAAAGTCTCGACTTATGATTGGATATTTAAAGTATATCATACTTCGATATGACAAATAATTTGCATGTCTAACGTATATTACGTCTTAATGAAGAAGCAGTAAATTTTATAAAACAAGATGGCCGACACTGGAAAACCAGAGCAGCAGTTGAGAAAGCAATGCCGTGGTCGGGGTAATATAATCAAAAGTCTCGACTTATGATTGGATATTTAAAGTATATCATACTTCGATATGACAAATAATTTGCATGTCTAACGTAACGTCTTAAATGAAGAAGCAGTAAATTTTATAAAACAAGATGGCCGACACTGAAAACCAGAGCAGCAGTTGAGAAAGCAATGCCGTGGTCGGGGTAATATAATCAAAAGTCTCGACTTATGATTGGATATTTAAAGTATATCATACTTCGATATGACAAATAATTTGCATGTCTAACGTACGTCTTAAATGAAGAAGCAGTAAATTTTATAAAACAAGATGGCCGACACTGAAAACCAGAGCAGCAGTTGAGAAAGCAATGCCGTTGGTCGGGGTAATATAATCAAAAGTCTCGACTTATGATTGGATATTTAAAGTATATCATAACTTCGATATGACAATAATTTGCATGTCTAACGTTACGTCTTAAATGAAGAAGCAGTAAATTTTATAAAACAAGATGGCCGACACTGAAAACCAGAGCAGCAGTTGAGAAAGCAATGCCTGGTTGTCGGGGTAATATAATCAAAAGTCTCGACTTATGATTGGATATTTAAAGTATATCATACTTCGATATGACAAATAATTTGCATGTCTAACGTACGTCTTAAATGAAGAAGCAGTAAATTTTATAAAACAAGATGGCCGACACTGAAACCAGAGCAGCAGTTGAGAAAGCAATGCCGTTGTCGGGGTAATATAATCAAAAGTCTCGACTTATGATTGGATATTTAAAGTATATCATACTCGATATGACAAATAATTTGCATGTCTAACGTATATTACGTCTTAAATGAAGAAGCAGTAAATTTTATAAAACAAGATGGCCGACGCTGAAACAGAGCAGCAGTTGAGAAAGCAATGCCGTTGTCGGGGTAATATAATCAAAAGTCTCGACTTATGATTGGATATTTAAAGTATATCATACTTCGATATGACAAATAATTTGCATGTCTAACGTATATTACGTCTTAAATGAAGAAGCAGTAAATTTTATAAAACAAGATGGCCGACACTGAAAACCAGAGCAGCAGTTGAGAAAGCAATGCCGTTGTCGGGGTAATATAATCAAAAGTCTCGACTTATGATTGGATATTTAAAGTATATCATACTTCGATATGACAAATAATTTGCATGTCTAACGTATATTACGTCTTAAATGAAGAAGCAGTAAATTTTATAAAACAAGATGGCCGACACTGAAAACCAGAGCAGCAGTTGAGAAAGCAATGCCGTTGTCGGGGTAATATAATCAAAAGTCTCGACTTATGATTGGATATTTAAAGTATATCATACTTCGATATGACAAATAATTTGCATGTCTAACGTATATTACGTCTTAAATGAAGAAGCAGTAAATTTTATAAAACAAGATGGCCGACACTGAAAACCAGAGCAGCAGTTGAGAAAGCAATGCCGTGTCGGGGTAATATAATCAAAAGTCTCGACTTATGATTGGATATTTAAAGTATATCATACTTCGATATGACAAATAATTTGCATGTCTAACGTATATTACGTCTTAATGAAGAAGCCAGTAAAATTTTATAAAACAAGATGCCGACCTGAAACACGAGCAGCAGTTGAGGAAGCAATGCCGTTGTCGGGGTAATATAATCAAAAGTCTCACTTATGATTGGATATTTAAAGTATATCATACTCGATATGACAAATAATTTGCATGTCTCACGTATATTACGTCTTAAATGAAGAAGCAGTAAATTTTATAAAACAAGATGGCCGACACTGAAAACCAGAGCAGCAGTTGAGAAAGCAATGCCGTGGTCGGGGTAATATAATCAAAAGTCTCGACTTATGATGGATATTTAAAGTATATCATACTTCGATATGACAAATAATTTGCATGTCTAACGTATATACGTCTTAAATGAAGAAGCAGTAAATTTTATAAAACAAGATGGCCGACACTGAAAACCAGAGCAGCAGTTGAGAAAGCAATGCCGTTGTCGGGGTAATATAATCAAAAGTCTCGAATTATGATTGGATATTTAAAGTATATCATACATCGATATGACAAATAATTTGCATGTCTCACGTATATTACGTCTTAAATGAAGAAGCAGTAAATTTTATAAAACAGATGGCCGACACAGTAAATTATAAAAAAGGCCGACACTGAAAACCAGAGCAGCAGTTGAGAAAGCAATGCCGTGTTGGGGTAATATAATCAAAAGTCTCGACTTATGATTGGATATTTAAAGTATATCATACTTCGATATGACAAATAATTTGCATGTCTAACGTACGTCTTAAATGAAGAAGCAGTAAATTTTATAAAACAAGATGGCCGACACTGAAACCAGAGCAGCAGTTGAGAAAGCAATGCCGTGGTTGGGGTAATATAATCAAAAGTCTCGACTTATGATTGGATATTTAAAGTATATCATACTTCGATATGACAAATAATTTGCATGTCTAACGTACGTCTTAAATGAAGAAGCAGTAAATTTTATAAAACAAGATGGCCGACACTGAAAACCAGAGCAGCAGTTGAGAAAGCAATGCCGTTGTCGGGGTAATATAATCAAAAGTCTCGACTTATGATTGGATATTTAAAGTATATCATACATCGATATGACAAATAATTTGCATGTCTAACGTATATTACGTCTTAAATGAAGAAGCAGTAAATTTTATAAAAACAAGATGGCCGACACTGAAAACCAGAGCAGCAGTTGAGAAAGCAATGCCGTGTCGGGGTAATATAATCAAAAGTCTCGACTTATGATTGGATATTTTAAAGTATATCATACTTCGATATGACAAATAATTTGCATGTCTAACGTACGTCTTAAATGAAGAAGCAGTAAATTTTATAAAACAAGATGGCCGACACTGAAAACCAGAGCAGCAGTTGAGAAAGCAATGCCGTGGTGGGGTAATATAATCAAAAGTCTCGACTTATGATTGGATATTTAAAGTATATCATACTTCGATATGACAAATAATTTGCATGTCTAACGTACGTCTTAAATGAAGAAGCAGTAAATTTTATAAAACAAGATGGCCGACACTGAAAACCAGAGCAGCAGTTGAGAAAGCAATGCCGTTGTCGGGGTAATATAATCAAAAGTCTCGACTTATGATTGGATATTTAAAGTATATCATACTTCGATATGACAAATAATTTGCATGTCTAACGTATTACGTCTTAAATGAAGAAGCAGTAAATTTTATAAAACAAGATGGCCGACACTGAAAACCAGAGCAGCAGTTGAGAAAGCAATGCCGTGGTCGGGGTAATATAATCAAAAGTCTCGACTTATGATTGGATATTTAAAGTATATCATACTTCGATATGACAAATAATTTGCATGTCTAACGTACGTCTTAAATGAAGAAGCAGTAAATTTTATAAAACAAGATGGCCGACACTGAAAACCAGAGCAGCAGTTGAGAAAGCAATGCCGTTGTCGGGGTAATATAATCAAAAGTCTCGACTTATGATTGGATATTTAAAGTATATCATACTTCGATATGACAAATAATTTGCATGTCTAACGTATATTACGTCTTAAATGAAGAAGCAGTAAATTTTATAAAACAAGATGGCCGACACTGAAAACCAGAGCAGCAGTTGAGAAAGCAATGCCGTTGTGGGGTAATATAATCAAAAGTCTCGACTTATGATTGGATATTTAAAGTATATCATACTCGATATGACAAATAATTTGCATGTCTAACGTATATTACGTCTTAAATGAAGAAGCAGTAAATTTTATAAAACAAGATGGCCGACACTGAAAACCAGAGCAGCAGTTGAGAAAGCAATGCCGTTGTCGGGGTAATATAATCAAAAGTCTCGACTTATGATTGGATATTTAAAGTATATCATACTTCGATATGACAAATAATTTGCATGTCTAACGTATATTACGTCTTAAATGAAGAAGCAGTAAATTTTATAAAACAAGATGGCCGACACTGAAAACCAGAGCAGCAGTTGAGAAAGCAATGCCGTGGTTGGGGTAATATAATCAAAAGTCTCGACTTATGATTGGATATTTAAAGTATATCATACTTCGATATGACAAATAATTTGCATGTCTAACGTACGTCTTAAATGAAGAAGCAGTAAATTTTATAAAACAAGATGGCCGACACTGAAAACCAGAGCAGCAGTTGAGAAAGCAATGCCGTGTCGGGGTAATATAATCAAAAGTCTCCGACTTATGATTGGATATTTAAAGTATATCATACTTCGATATGACAAATAATTTGCATGTCTAACGTATTACGTCTTAAATGAAGAAGCAGTAAATTTTATAAAACAAGATGGCCGACACTGAAACCAGAGCAGCAGTTGAGAAAGCAATGCCGTGTCGGGGTAATATAATCAAAAGTCTCGACTTATGATTGGATATTTAAAGTATATCATACTTCGATATGACAAATAATTTGCATGTCTAACGTACGTCTTAAATGAAGAAGCAGTAAATTTTATAAAACAAGATGGCCGACACTGAAAACCAGAGCAGCAGTTGAGAAAGCAATGCCGTGGTTGGGGTAATATAATCAAAAGTCTCGACTTATGATTGGATATTTAAAGTATATCATACTTCGATATGACAAATAATTTGCATGTCTAACGTACGTCTTAAATGAAGAAGCAGTAAATTTTATAAAACAAGATGGCCGACACTGAAACCAGAGCAGCAGTTGAGAAAGCAATGCCGTGGTCGGGGTAATATAATCAAAAGTCTCGACTTATGATTGGATATTTAAAGTATATCATACTTCGATATGACAAATAATTTGCATGTCTAACGTATATTACGTCTTAATGAAGAAGCAGTAAATTTTATAAAACAAGATGGCCGACACTGAAAACCAGAGCAGCAGTTGAGAAAGCAATGCCGTTGTCGGGGTAATATAATCAAAAGTCTCGACTTATGATTGGATATTTAAAGTATATCATACTTCGATATGACAAATAATTTGCATGTCTAACGTATACGTCTTAAATGAAGAAGCAGTAAATTTTATAAAACAAGATGGCCGACACTGAAAACCAGAGCAGCAGTTGAGAAAGCAATGCCGTGGTGGGGTAATATAATCAAAAGTCTCGACTTATGATTGGATATTTAAAGTATATCATACTTCGATATGACAAATAATTTGCATGTCTAACGTACGTCTTAAATGAAGAAGCAGTAAATTTTATAAAACAAGATGGCCGACACTGAAAACCAGAGCAGCAGTTGAGAAAGCAATGCCGTGGTCGGGGGTAATATAATCAAAAGTCTCGACTTATGATTGGATATTTAAAGTATATCATACTTCGATATGACAAATAATTTGCATGTCTAACGTACGTCTTAAATGAAGAAGCAGTAAATTTTATAAAACAAGATGGCCGACACTGAAAACCAGAGCAGCAGTTGAGAAAGCAATGCCGTTGTCGGGGTAATATAATCAAAAGTCTCGACTTATGATTGGATATTTAAAGTATATCATACTTCGATATGACAAATAATTTGCATGTCTAACGTATATTACGTCTTAAATGAAGAAGCAGTAAATTTTATAAAACAAGATGGCCGACACTGAAAACCAGAGCAGCAGTTGAGAAAGCAATGCCGTGGTCGGGGTAATATAATCAAAAGTCTCGACTTATGATTGGATATTTAAAAGTATATCATACTTCGATATGACAAATAATTTGCATGTCTAACGTATATTACGTCTTAAATGAAGAAGCAGTAAATTTTATAAAACAAGATGGCCGACACTGAAAACCCAGAGCAGCAGTTGAGAAAGCAATGCCGTGGTCGGGGTAATATAATCAAAAGTCTCGACTTATGATTGGATATTTAAAATATATCATACTTCGATATGACAAATAATTTGCATGTCTAACGTATATACGTCTTAAATGAAGAAGCAGTAAATTTTATAAAACAAGATGGCCGACACTGAAAACCAGAGCAGCAGTTGAGAAAGCAATGCCGTTGTCGGGGTAATATAATCAAAAGTCTCACTTATGATTGGATATTTAAAGTATATCATACTTCGATATGACAAATAATTTGCATGTCTAACGTATTACGTCTTAAATGAAGAAGCAGTAAATTTTATAAAACAAGATGGCCGACACTGAAAACCAGAGCAGCAGTGAGAAGCAATGCCGTTGTCGGGTAATATAATCAAAAGTCTCGACTTATGATTGGATATTTAAAGTATTATATCATATACATCATCATATGACAAAATAATTTGCATGTCGAAGTATGATATATTTTAAATATCAGTCATATCGATACTTTTGATTATTGCCCGACAACGGCATTGCTTTCTCAACTGCTGCTCTGGTTTTAGTGTGTATGTCGACATAAATTTACTGCTTCTTCGTAAGACGTAATATACGGATATGACAAATAATTTGCATGTCTAACGTACGTCTTAAATGAAGAAGCAGTAAATTTTATAAAACAAGATGGCCGACACTGAAAACCAGAGCAGCAGTTGCAGAAAGCAATGCCGTGGTCGGGTAATATAATCAAAAGTCTCGACTTATGATTGGATATTTAAAGTATATCATACTTCGATATGACAAATAATTTGCATGTCTAACGAACGTCTTAAATGAAGAAGCAGTAAATTTTATAAACAAGATGGCCGACACTGAAAACCAGAGCAGTCAGTTGAGAAAGCAATGCCGTTGCGGGTAATATAATCAAAAGTCCTCGACTTTATGATTGGATATTTAAAGTAATATCATACTTCGATATGACAAAATAATTTGCATGTCTAACGTATATTACGTCTTAAATGAAGAAGCAGTAAAATTTTATAAAACAAGATGGCCGACACTGAAAACCAGAGCAGCAGTTGAGAAAGCAATGCCGTTGTCGGGGTAATATAATCAAAAGTCTCGACTTATGATTGGATATTTAAAGTATATCATACTTCGATATGACAAATAATTTGCATGTCTAACGTATATTACGTCTTAAATGAAGAAGCAGTAAATTTTATAAAACAAGATGGCCGACACTGAAAACCAGAGCAGCAGTTGAGAAAGCAATGCCGTTGTCGGGGTAATATAATCAAAAGTCTCGACTTATGATTGGATATTTAAAGTATATCATACATCGATATGACAAATAATTTGCATGTCTCACGTATATTACGTCTTAAATGAAGAAGCAGTAAATTTTATAAAACAAGATGGCCGACGCTGATAACACGAGCAGCAGTTGAGAAAGCAATGCCGTGGTCGGGGTAATATAATCAAAAGTCTCGACTTATGATTGGATATTTAAAGTATATCATACTTCGATATGACAAATAATTTGCATGTCTAACGTACGTCTTAAATGAAGAAGCAGTAAATTTTATAAAACAAGATGGCCGACACTGAAAACCAGAGCAGCAGTTGAGAAAGCAATGCCGTTGTCGGGGTAATATAATCAAAAGTCTCGACTTATGATTGGATATTTAAAGTATATCATACATCGATATGACAAATAATTTGCAATGTCTCACGTATATTACGTCTTAAGTGAAAAGCAGTAAATTTTATAAAACAAGATGCTCGACGCTGATAACACGAGCAGCAGTTGAGAAAGCAATGCCGTGGTCGGGGTAATATAATCAAAAGTCTCGACTTATGATTGGATATTTAAAGTATATCATACTTCGATATGACAAATAATTTGCATGTCTAACGTACGTCTTAAATGAAGAAGCAGTAAATTTTTATAAAAACAAGATGGCCGACACTGAAAACCAGAGCAGCAGTTGAGAAGCAATGCCCGTGGTCGGGGTAATATAATCAAAAGTCTCGACTTATGATTGGATATTTAAAGTATATCATACTTCGATATGACAAAATAATTTGCATGTCTAACGTATTACGTCTTAAATGAAGAAGCAGTAAATTTTTATAAACAAGATGCCGACACTGAAACCAGAGCAGCAGTTGAGAAGCAATGCCGTGGTCGGGGTAATATAATCAAAAGTCTCGACTATGATTGGATATTTAAAGTATATCATACTTCGATATGACAAATAATTTGCATGTCTAACGTATATACGTCTTAAATGAAGAAGCATAAATTTTATAAAACAAGATGGCCGACACTGAAAACCAGAGCAGCAGTTGAGAAAGCAATGCCGTTGTCGGGGTAAATATAATCAAAAGTCTCGACTTATGATTGGATATTTAAAGTATATCATACATCGATATGACAAATAATTTGCATGTCTACGTAATATTACGTCTAAATGAAGAAGCAGTAAATTTATAAAACAAGATGGCCGACACAGTAAATAAAAACAAGATGGCGAAAAACCAAGCAGCAGTTGAGAAAGCAATGCCGTTGTCGGGGTAATATAATCAAAAGTCTCGACTTATGATTGGATATTTAAAGTATATCATACTCGATATGACAAATAATTTGCATGTCTAACGTACGTCTTAAATGAAGAAGCAGTAAATTTTATAAAACAAGATGGCCGACACTGAAAACCAGAGCAGCAGTTGAGAAAGCAATGCCGTGGTTGGGGTAATATAATCAAAAGTCTCGACTTATGATTGGATATTTAAAGTATATCATACTCGATATGACAAATAATTTGCATGTCTAACGTACGTCTTAAATGAAGAAGCAGTAAATTTATAAAACAAGATGGCCGACACTGAAAACCAGAGCAGCAGTTGAGAAAGCAATGCCGTGGTCGGGGTAATATAATCAAAAGTCTCGACTTATGATTGGATATTTAAAGTATATCATACTCGATATGACAAATAATTTGCATGTCTAACGAATACGTCTTAAATGAAGAAGCAGTAAATTTTATAAAACAAGATGGCCGACACTGAAAACCAGAGCAGCAGTTGAGAAAGCAATGCCGTGGTCGGGGTACTATAATCAAAAGTCTCGACTTATGATTGGATATTTAAAGTATATCATACTTCGATATGACAAATAATTTGCATGTCTAACGATATTACGTCTTAAATGAAGAAGCAGTAAATTTTATAAAACAAGATGGCCGACACTGAAAACCAGAGCAGCAGTTGAGAAAGCAATGCCGTTGTCGGGGTAATATAATCAAAAGTCTCGACTTATGATTGGATATTTAAAGTATATATACTTCGATATGACAAATAATTTGCATGTCTAAACGTATATTACGTCTTAAATGAAGAAGCAGTAAATTTTATAAAACAAGATGCCGACACTGAAAACCAGAGCAGCAGTTGAGAAAGCAATGCCGTGGTCGGGGTAATATAATCAAAAGTCTCGACTTATGATTGGATATTTAAAGTATATCATACTTCGATATGACAAATAATTTGCATGTCTAACGTAATACGTCTTAAATGAAGAAGCAGTAAATTTTATAAAACAAGATGGCCGACACTGAAAACCAGAGCAGCAGTTGAGAAAGCAATGCCGTTGTCGGGGTAATATAATCAAAAGTCTCGACTTATGATTGGATATTTAAAGTATATCATACTTCGATATGACAAATAATTTGCATGTCTAACGTATATTACGTCTTAAATGAAGAAGCAGTAAATTTTATAAAACAAGATGGCCGACACTGAAAACCAGAGCAGCAGTTGAGAAAGCAATGCCGTTGTCGGGTAATATAATCAAAAGTCTCCACTTATGATTGGATATTTAAAGTATATCATACTTCGATATGACAAATAATTTGCATGTCTAACGTATATTACGTCTTAAATGAAGAAGCAGTAAATTTTATAAAACAAGATGGCCGACACTGAAAACCAGAGCAGCAGTTGAGAAAGCAATGCCGTGGTCGGGGTAATATAATCAAAAGTCTCGACTTATGATTGGATATTTAAAGTATATCATACATCGATATGACAAATAATTGCATGTCTAACGTACGTCTTAAATGAAGAAGCAGTAAATTTTATAAAAAACAAGATGGCCGACACTGAAAACCAGAGCAGCAGTTGAGAAAGCAATGCCGTTGTCGGGGTAATATAATCAAAAGTCTCCACTTATGATTGGATATTTAAAGTATATATACTTCGATATGACAAATAATTTGCATGTCTAACGTATATTACGTCTTAAATGAAGAAGCAGTAAATTTATAAAACAAGATGGCCGACACTGAAAACCAGAGCAGCAGTTGAGAAAGCAATGCCGTTGTCGGGGTAATATAATCAAAAGTCTCCACTTATGATTGGATATTTAAAGTATATCATACTTCGATATGACAAATAATTTGCATGTCTAACGTATATTACTCTTAAATGAAGAAGCAGTAAATTTTATAAAACAAGATGGCCGACACTGAAAACCAGAGCAGCAGTTGAGAAAGCATGCCGTTGTCGGGGTAATATAATCAAAAGTCTCGACTTATGATTGGATATTTAAAGTATATCATACATCGATATGACAAATAATTTGCATGTCTACGTATATTACGTCTTAAATGAAGAAGCAGTAAATAAATTTTATAAAAACAAGATGGCCGACACTGAAAACCAGAGCAGCAGTTGAGAAAGCAATGCCGTGTGGGGTAATATAATCAAAAGTCTCGACTTATGATTGGATATTTAAAGTATATCATACTTCGATATGACAAATAATTTGCATGTCTAACGTAACGTCTTAAATGAAGAAGCAGTAAATTTTATAAAACAAGATGGCCGACACTGAAAACCAGAGCAGCAGTTGAGAAAGCAATGCCGTTGTCGGGGTAATATAATCAAAAGTCTCGACTTATGATTGGATATTTAAAGTATATCATACTTCGATATGACAAATAATTTGCATGTCTAACGTACGTCTTAAATGAAGAAGCAGTAAATTTTATAAAACAAGATGGCCGACACTGAAAACCAGAGCAGCAGTTGAGAAAGCAATGCCGTGGTCGGGGTAATATAATCAAAAGTCTCGACTTATGATTGGATATTTAAAGTATATCATACTTCGATATGACAAATAATTTGCATGTCTAACGAACGTCTTAAATGAAGAAGCAGTAAATTTTATAAAACAAGATGGCCGACACTGAAAACCAGAGCAGCAGTTGAGAAAGCAATGCCGTTGTCGGGGTAATATAATCAAAAGTCTCGACTTATGATTGGATATTTAAAGTATATCATACTTCGATATGACAAATAATTTGCATGTCTAACGTATATTACGTCTTAAATGAAGAAGCAGTAAATTTTATAAAACAAGATGGCCGACACTGAAAACCAGAGCAGCAGTTGAGAAAGCAATGCCGTTGTCGGGTAATATAATCAAAAGTCTCCACTTATGATTGGATATTTAAAGTATATCATACTTCGATATGACAAATAATTTGCATGTCTAACGTATATTACGTCTTAAATGAAGAAGCAGTAAATTTTATAAAACAAGATGGCCGACACTGAAAACCAGAGCAGCAGTTGAGAAAGCAATGCCGTTGTCGGGGTAATATAATCAAAAGTCTCGACTTATGATTGGATATTTAAAGTATATCATACATCGATATGACAAATAATTTGCATGTCTACGTATATTACGTCTTAAATGAAGAAGCAGTAAATTTTATAAAACAAGATGGCCGACACAGAATAAACGACAGAAACCAGAGCAGCAGTTGAGAAAGCAATGCCGTGGTTGGGGTAATATAATCAAAAGTCTCGACTTATGATTGGATATTTAAAGTATATCATACTTCGATATGACAAATAATTTGCATGTCTAACGTAACGTCTTAAATGAAGAAGCAGTAAATTTTATAAAACAAGATGGCCGACACTGAAAACCAGAGCAGCAGTTGAGAAAGCAATGCCGTGTGGGGTAATATAATCAAAAGTCTCGACTTATGATTGGATATTTAAAGTATATCATACTTCGATATGACAAATAATTTGCATGTCTAACGTACGTCTTAAATGAAGAAGCAGTAAATTTTATAAAACAAGATGGCCGACACTGAAAACCAGAGCAGCAGTTGAGAAAGCAATGCCGTGGTCGGGGTAATATAATCAAAAGTCTCGACTTATGATTGGATATTTAAAGTATATCATACTTCGATATGACAAATAATTTGCATGTCTAACGAACGTCTTAAATGAAGAAGCAGTAAATTTTATAAAACAAGATGGCCGACACTGAAAACCAGAGCAGCAGTTGAGAAAGCAATGCCGTTGTCGGGGTAATATAATCAAAAGTCTCGACTTATGATTGGATATTTAAAGTATATCATACTTCGATATGACAAATAATTTGCATGTCTAACGTATATTACGTCTTAAATGAAGAAGCAGTAAATTTTATAAAACAAGATGGCCGACACTGGAAAACCAGAGCAGCAGTTGAGAAAGCAATGCCGTTGTCGGGGTAATATAATCAAAAGTCTCCACTTATGATTGGATATTTAAAGTATATCATACTTCGATATGACAAATAATTTGCATGTCTAACGTATATTACGTCTTAAATGAAGAAGCAGTAAATTTTATAAAACAAGATGGCCGACACTGAAAACCAGAGCAGCAGTTGAGAAAGCAATGCCGTTGTCGGGGTAATATAATCAAAAGTCTCGACTTATGATTGGATATTTAAAGTATATCATACATCGATATGACAAATAATTTGCATGTCTCACGTATATTACGTCTTAAATGAAGAAGCAGTAAATTTTATAAAACAAGATGGCCGACACAGTAAATTTTATAAAACAAGATGGCCGACACTGAAAACCAGAGCAGCAGTTGAGAAAGCAATGCCGTGGTTGGGGTAATATAATCAAAAGTCTCGACTTATGATTGGATATTTAAAGTATATCATACTTCGATATGACAAATAATTTGCATGTCTAACGTACGTCTTAAATGAAGAAGCAGTAAATTTTATAAAACAAGATGGCCGACACTGAAAACCAGAGCAGCAGTTGAGAAAGCAATGCCGTGGTTGGGGTAATATAATCAAAAGTCTCGACTTATGATTGGATATTTAAAGTATATCATACTTCGATATGACAAATAATTTGCATGTCTAACGTACGTCTTAAATGAAGAAGCAGTAAATTTTATAAAACAAGATGGCCGACACTGAAAACCAGAGCAGCAGTTGAGAAAGCAATGCCGTGGTCGGGGTAATATAATCAAAAGTCTCGACTTATGATTGGATATTTAAAGTATATCATACTTCGATATGACAAATAATTTGCATGTCTAACGAACGTCTTAAATGAAGAAGCAGTAAATTTTATAAAACAAGATGGCCGACACTGAAAACCAGAGCAGCAGTTGAGAAAGCAATGCCGTTGTCGGGGTAATATAATCAAAAGTCTCGACTTATGATTGGATATTTAAAGTATATCATACTTCGATATGACAAATAATTTGCATGTCTAACGTATATTACGTCTTAAATGAAGAAGCAGTAAATTTTATAAAACAAGATGGCCGACACTGAAAACCAGAGCAGCAGTTGAGAAAGCAATGCCGTTGTCGGGGTAATATAATCAAAAGTCTCCACTTATGATTGGATATTTAAAGTATATCATACTTCGATATGACAAATAATTTGCATGTCTAACGTATATTACGTCTTAAATGAAGAAGCAGTAAATTTTATAAAACAAGATGGCCGACACTGAAAACCAGAGCAGCAGTTGAGAAAGCAATGCCGTTGTCGGGGTAATATAATCAAAAGTCTCGACTTATGATTGGATATTTAAAGTATATCATACATCGATATGACAAATAATTTGCATGTCTCACGTATATTACGTCTTAAATGAAGAAGCAGTAAATTTTATAAAACAAGATGGCCGACACAGTAAATTGTATAAAACAAGATGCTCGACACTGAAAACCAGAGCAGCAGTTGAGAAAGCAATGCCGTTGTCGGGGTAATATAATCAAAAGTCTCCACTTATGATTGGATATTTAAAATATATCATACTTCGATATGACAAATAATTTGCATGTCTAACGTATATTACGTCTTAAATGAAGAAGCAGTAAATTTTATAAAACAAGATGGCCGACACTGAAAACCAGAGCAGCAGTTGAGAAAGCAATGCCGTTGTCGGGGTAATATAATCAAAAGTCTCCACTTATGATTGGATATTTAAAGTATATCATACTTCGATATGACAAATAATTTGCATGTCTAACGTATATTACGTCTTAAATGAAGAAGCAGTAAATTTTATAAAACAAGATGGCCGACACTGAAAACCAGAGCAGCAGTTGAGAAAGCAATGCCGTTGTCGGGGTAATATAATCAAAAGTCTCGACTTATGATTGGATATTTAAAGTATATCATACATCGATATGACAAATAATTTGCATGTCTCACGTATATTACGTCTTAAATGAAGAAGCAGTAAATTTTATAAAACAAGATGGCCGACACAGTAAATTTTATAAAACAAGATGGCCGACACTGAAAACCAGAGCAGCAGTTGAGAAAGCAATGCCGTGGTTGGGGTAATATAATCAAAAGTCTCGACTTATGATTGGATATTTAAAGTATATCATACTTCGATATGACAAATAATTTGCATGTCTAACGTACGTCTTAAATGAAGAAGCAGTAAATTTTATAAAACAAGATGGCCGACACTGAAAACCAGAGCAGCAGTTGAGAAAGCAATGCCGTGGTTGGGGTAATATAATCAAAAGTCTCGACTTATGATTGGATATTTAAAGTATATCATACTTCGATATGACAAATAATTTGCATGTCTAACGTACGTCTTAAATGAAGAAGCAGTAAATTTTATAAAACAAGATGGCCGACACTGAAAACCAGAGCAGCAGTTGAGAAAGCAATGCCGTGGTCGGGGTAATATAATCAAAAGTCTCGACTTATGATTGGATATTTAAAGTATATCATACTTCGATATGACAAATAATTTGCATGTCTAACGAACGTCTTAAATGAAGAAGCAGTAAATTTTATAAAACAAGATGGCCGACACTGAAAACCAGAGCAGCAGTTGAGAAAGCAATGCCGTGGTCGGGGTAATATAATCAAAAGTCTCGACTTATGATTGGATATTTAAAGTATATCATACTTCGATATGACAAATAATTTGCATGTCTAACGAACGTCTTAAATGAAGAAGCAGTAAATTTTATAAAACAAGATGGCCGACACTGAAAACCAGAGCAGCAGTTGAGAAAGCAATGCCGTTGTCGGGGTAATATAATCAAAAGTCTCGACTTATGATTGGATATTTAAAGTATATCATACTTCGATATGACAAATAATTTGCATGTCTAACGTATATTACGTCTTAAATGAAGAAGCAGTAAATTTTATAAAACAAGATGGCCGACACTGAAAACCAGAGCAGCAGTTGAGAAAGCAATGCCGTTGTCGGGGTAATATAATCAAAAGTCTCCACTTATGATTGGATATTTAAAGTATATCATACTTCGATATGACAAATAATTTGCATGTCTAACGTATATTACGTCTTAAATGAAGAAGCAGTAAATTTTATAAAACAAGATGGCCGACACTGAAAACCAGAGCAGCAGTTGAGAAAGCAATGCCGTTGTCGGGGTAATATAATCAAAAGTCTCGACTTATGATTGGATATTTAAAGTATATCATACATCGATATGACAAATAATTTGCATGTCTCACGTATATTACGTCTTAAATGAAGAAGCAGTAAATTTTATAAAACAAGATGGCCGACACAGTAAATTGTATAAAACAAGATGCTCGACACTGAAAACCAGAGCAGCAGTTGAGAAAGCAATGCCGTTGTCGGGGTAATATAATCAAAAGTCTCCACTTATGATTGGATATTTAAAATATATCATACTTCGATATGACAAATAATTTGCATGTCTAACGTATATTACGTCTTAAATGAAGAAGCAGTAAATTTTATAAAACAAGATGGCCGACACTGAAAACCAGAGCAGCAGTTGAGAAAGCAATGCCGTTGTCGGGGTAATATAATCAAAAGTCTCGACTTATGATTGGATATTTAAAGTATATCATACATCGATATGACAAATAATTTGCATGTCTCACGTATATTACGTCTTAAGTGATAAAGCAGTAAATTGTATAAAACAAGATGCTCGACGCTGATAACACGAGCAGCAGTTGAGAAAGCAATGCCGTTGTCGGGGTAATATAATCAAAAGTCTCGACTTATGATTGGATATTTAAAATATATCATACTTCGATATGACAAATAATTTGCATGTCTAACGTATATTACGTCTTAAATGAAGAAGCAGTAAATTTTATAAAACAAGATGGCCGACTCTGAAAACCAGAGCAGCAGTTGAGAAAGCAATGCCGTTGTCGGGGTAATATAATCAAAAGTCTCGACTTATGATTGGATATTTAAAGTATATCATACATCGATATGACAAATAATTTGCATGTCTCACGTATATTACGTCTTAAATGAAGAAGCAGTAAATTTTATAAAACAAGATGGCCGACACAGTAAATTTTATAAAACAAGATGGCCGACACTGAAAACCAGAGCAGCAGTTGAGAAAGCAATGCCGTTGTAATGTGCCATGTTATATCCAACATATGGGCGCATGTGTGTATACGCGAGACGTCACGTATGTATGCGTGCGTAGCCAACAAAGACACTGCAGTCGTGTACTTGCGCAACCGAACGCCAAAAACCAGAGCGGCGACTGACCTGCGAGTCAGCACTACCAGCGCGTGATCGATTGCAGCACTCGCATACAAGCTTCCTTCCTGTGGCGAATGTTGATTGGTTTACAGCTATCTTCACCATCTAAATTTTACAACTGCTTGCATAGGCACCGAGTCTTTAAAAACCCTGGAGCCGATCCACGCAGCGCCTTCTGAGTAACGACTAAGCGGTAGTACGGCAGTGCCTTGCGTACCTTGGAGAAGCAACGTTATAGACAGTGTAAGTGTGGAGTACAGGTTAATTCCGCTCCATACGTTGAGTACAGGTTAATTCCGCTCATACACTGTAGAGTACAGGTTAATTCCGCTCGTCTAAACGATAGGCCCTCGCGTACCAAGTTGACCGATCGTAGAGCACGTCTAAGTTTGAAGGACCGCCGAATTGCAACCCCGGCGTTAGTGGGACACCACAGCTGCATTAGAGTTAGTTACATCTGCCACGAGTAATCGTGTAGTTCTAATACCAGTCAACATCCGCCGTGCCTCGAAGGAGTTATCTAACATCCAGTGTGCGGTAGATACGATTGTGAGTGTAAGTCTATCATTTCTTGCGAACTAATTAGTATAACTATTAAAGGATAAGAACTATGAATTAACATCAATGAAATAAGTTAAAACCACATAAATAAAAAGCTAAGTAATCTGTAAAACAACTGCGTCTGAGGTTCTCGGGTGTGTCCAATAAATAACAATAACAAGAGAAACCCGCGTTATAAATTATTTATATAATAAACTAATACCCCAACCCTTCAAAAACTACATCCATTGGTGACACAAGGAAGGTAAGCGCGGAAGACGGACCAACATCGAATATCAGAGACACTACGTCCTCAGTAAAATAAGTAGCGGATAGGAAGTGTCCGCCACTAAGCCTAGATATCGGCAACCGGGGACAAGCGGACAGAGTCCACTCGTCCACCTCGCGCTACTGCGACAGAGTCCGCTCGTGCAAACTGCGGGACACAACAAATTGTGCGACGCAGCACTGCAGCGAGTCCGCGTATAAATCTCGCGCCGTGACGACACCAGCGAGTCCGCTCAACAAACTGCGCGACACAGCAAATCGTGCGACGCGACAGTCCCTGTGTGTCCGCATATATACAGTGGGACTACAGCTGGTTACGACAAGTCGCGTATATCTAACTATACGGTCCGCGGCATAGCTTCATTATTTTAATTCGATATTAGACAATTTCTAACCTCGTTACTTCCAGAACATAAGGCTCTCGAGCCGACGGCTAGTTTCTACTCAAATTAAATAATTCTTTGTTCGAACCGCGCAGCCCGTATTTAATCTTAAATACGGTCATTACACCGTGGTCGGGGTAATATAATCAAAAGTATCGACTTATGATTGGATATTTAAAATATATCATACTTCGATGTGACAAATAATTTGCATGTCTAACGTATATTACGTCTTAAATGAAGAAGCAGTAAATTTTATAAAACAAGATGGCCGACACTGAAAACCAGAGCAGCAGTTGAGAAAGCAATGCCGTTGTCGGGGTAATATAATCAAAAGTCTCGACTTATGATTGGATATTTAAAGTATATCATACTTCGATATGACAAATAATTTGCATGTCTAACGTACGTCTTAAATGAAGAAGCAGTAAATTTTATAAAACAAGATGGCCGACACTGAAAACCAGAGCAGCAGTTGAGAAAGCAATGCCGTTGTCGGGGTAATATAATCAAAAGTCTCGACTTATGATTGGATATTTAAAGTATATCATACTTCGATATGACAAATAATTTGCATGTCTAACGTATATTACGTCTTAAATGAAGAAGCAGTAAATTTTATAAAACAAGATGGCCGACACTGAAAACCAGAGCAGCAGTTGAGAAAGCAATGCCGTTGTCGGGGTAATATAATCAAAAGTATCGACTTATGACTGGATATTTAAAATATATCATACTTCGATGTGACAAATAATTTGCATGTCTAACGTATATTACGTCTTAAATGAAGAAGCAGTAAATTTTATAAAACAAGATGGCCGACACTGAAAACCAGAGCAGCAGTTGAGAAAGCAATGCCGTTGTCGGGGTAATATAATCAAAAGTATCGACTTATGATTGGATATTTAAAATATATCATACTTCGATGTGACAAATAATTTGCATGTCTAACGTATATTACGTCTTAAATGAAGAAGCAGTAAATTTTATAAAACAAGATGGCCGACACTGAAAACCAGAGCAGCAGTTGAGAAAGCAATGCCGTTGTCGGGGTAATATAATCAAAAGTATCGACTTATGATTGGATATTTAAAATATATCATACTTCGATGTGACAAATAATTTGCATGTCTAACGTATATTACGTCTTAAATGAAGAAGCAGTAAATTTTATAAAACAAGATGGCCGACACTGAAAACCAGAGCAGCAGTTGAGAAAGCAATGCCGTTGTCGGGGTAATATAATCAAAAGTCTCGACTTATGATTGGATATTTAAAGTATATCATACTTCGATATGACAAATAATTTGCATGTCTAACGTACGTCTTAAATGAAGAAGCAGTAAATTTTATAAAACAAGATGGCCGACACTGAAAACCAGAGCAGCAGTTGAGAAAGCAATGCCGTTGTCGGGGTAATATAATCAAAAGTCTCGACTTATGATTGGATATTTAAAGTATATCATACTTCGATATGACAAATAATTTGCATGTCTAACGTATATTACGTCTTAAATGAAGAAGCAGTAAATTTTATAAAACAAGATGGCCGACACTGAAAACCAGAGCAGCAGTTGAGAAAGCAATGCCGTTGTCGGGGTAATATAATCAAAAGTCTCCACTTATGATTGGATATTTAAAGTATATCATACTTCGATATGACAAATAATTTGCATGTCTAACGTATATTACGTCTTAAATGAAGAAGCAGTAAATTTTATAAAACAAGATGGCCGACACTGAAAACCAGAGCAGCAGTTGAGAAAGCAATGCCGTTGTCGGGGTAATATAATCAAAAGTCTCGACTTATGATTGGATATTTAAAGTATATCATACATCGATATGACAAATAATTTGCATGTCTCACGTATATTACGTCTTAAATGAAGAAGCAGTAAATTTTATAAAACAAGATGGCCGACACAGTAAATTGTATAAAACAAGATGCTCGACACTGAAAACCAGAGCAGCAGTTGAGAAAGCAATGCCGTTGTCGGGGTAATATAATCAAAAGTCTCGACTTATGATTGGATATTTAAAGTATATCATACTTCGATATGACAAATAATTTGCATGTCTAACGTATATTACGTCTTAAATGAAGAAGCAGTAAATTTTATAAAACAAGATGGCCGACACTGAAAACCAGAGCAGCAGTTGAGAAAGCAATGCCGTTGTCGGGGTAATATAATCAAAAGTATCGACTTATGATTGGATATTTAAAATATATCATACTTCGATGTGACAAATAATTTGCATGTCTAACGTATATTACGTCTTAAATGAAGAAGCAGTAAATTTTATAAAACAAGATGGCCGACACTGAAAACCAGAGCAGCAGTTGAGAAAGCAATGCCGTTGTCGGGGTAATATAATCAAAAGTATCGACTTATGATTGGATATTTAAAATATATCATACTTCGATGTGACAAATAATTTGCATGTCTAACGTATATTACGTCTTAAATGAAGAAGCAGTAAATTTTATAAAACAAGATGGCCGACACTGAAAACCAGAGCAGCAGTTGAGAAAGCAATGCCGTTGTCGGGGTAATATAATCAAAAGTATCGACTTATGATTGGATATTTAAAATATATCATACTTCGATGTGACAAATAATTTGCATGTCTAACGTATATTACGTCTTAAATGAAGAAGCAGTAAATTTTATAAAACAAGATGGCCGACACTGAAAACCAGAGCAGCAGTTGAGAAAGCAATGCCGTAGTCGGGGTAATATAATCAAAAGTATCGACTTATGATTGGATATTTAAAATATATCATACTTCGATATGACAAATAATTTGCATGTCTCACGTATATTGCGTCTTAAATGTAGAAGCAGTAAATTTTATAAAACAAGATGGCCGACGCTGATAACACGAGCAGCAGTTGAGAAAGCAATGCCGTGGTCGGGGTAATATAATCAAAAGTCTCCACTTATGATTGGATATTTAAAATATATCATACTTCGATATGACAAATAATTTGCATGTCTAACGTACGTCTTAAATGAAGAAGCAGTAAATTTTATAAAACAAGATGGCCGACACAGTAAATTTTATAAAACAAGATGGCCGACACTGAAAACCAGAGCAGCAGTTGAGAAAGCAATGCCGTGGTTGGGGTAATATAATCAAAAGTCTCGACTTATGATTGGATATTTAAAGTATATCATACTTCGATATGACAAATAATTTGCATGTCTAACGTACGTCTTAAATGAAGAAGCAGTAAATTTTATAAAACAAGATGGCCGACACTGAAAACCAGAGCAGCAGTTGAGAAAGCAATGCCGTTGTCGGGGTAATATAATCAAAAGTCTCGACTTATGATTGGATATTTAAAGTATATCATACATCGATATGACAAATAATTTGCATGTCTCACGTATATTACGTCTTAAGTGATAAAGCAGTAAATTGTATAAAACAAGATGCTCGACGCTGATAACACGAGCAGCAGTTGAGAAAGCAATGCCGTGGTCGGGGTAATATAATCAAAAGTCTCGACTTATGATTGGATATTTACAGTATATCATACTTCGATATGACAAATAATTTGCATGTCTAACGTACGTCTTAAATGAAGAAGCAGTAAATTTTATAAAACAAGATGGCCGACACTGAAAACCAGAGCAGCAGTTGAGAAAGCAATGCCGTTGTCGGGGTAATATAATCAAAAGTCTCGACTTATGATTGGATATTTAAAGTATATCATACTTCGATATGACAAATAATTTGCATGTCTAACGTACGTCTTAAATGAAGAAGCAGTAAATTTTATAAAACAAGATGGCCGACACTGAAAACCAGAGCAGCAGTTGAGAAAGCAATGCCGTTGTCGGGGTAATATAATCAAAAGTCTCGACTTATGATTGGATATTTAAAGTATATCATACTTCGATATGACAAATAATTTGCATGTCTAACGTATATTACGTCTTAAATGAAGAAGCAGTAAATTTTATAAAACAAGATGGCCGACACTGAAAACCAGAGCAGCAGTTGAGAAAGCAATGCCGTTGTCGGGGTAATATAATCAAAAGTGTCGACTTATGATTGGATATTTAAAGTATATCATACATCGATATGACAAATAATTTGCATGTCTCACGTATATTACGTCTTAAATGAAGAAGCAGTAAATTTTATAAAACAAGATGGCCGACACAGTAAATTGTATAAAACAAGATGCTCGACACTGAAAACCAGAGCAGCAGTTGAGAAAGCAATGCCGTTGTCGGGGTAATATAATCAAAAGTCTCCACTTATGATTGGATATTTAAAATATATCATACTTCGATATGACAAATAATTTGCATGTCTAACGTATATTACGTCTTAAATGAAGAAGCAGTAAATTTTATAAAACAAGATGGCCGACACTGAAAACCAGAGCAGCAGTTGAGAAAGCAATGCCGTTGTCGGGGTAATATAATCAAAAGTCTCGACTTATGATTGGATATTTAAAGTATATCATACATCGATATGACAAATAATTTGCATGTCTCACGTATATTACGTCTTAAGTGATAAAGCAGTAAATTTTATAAAACAAGATGGCCGACACTGAAAACCAGAGCAGCAGTTGAGAAAGCAATGCCGTTGTCGGGGTAATATAATCAAAAGTCTCGACTTATGATTGGATATTTAAAGTATATCATACTTCGATATGACAAATAATTTGCATGTCTAACGTATATTACGTCTTAAATGAAGAAGCAGTAAATTTTATAAAACAAGATGGCCGACACTGAAAACCAGAGCAGCAGTTGAGAAAGCAATGCCGTTGTCGGGGTAATATAATCAAAAGTCTCGACTTATGATTGGATATTTAAAGTATATCATACTTCGATATGACAAATAATTTGCATGTCTAACGTATATTACGTCTTAAATGAAGAAGCAGTAAATTTTATAAAACAAGATGGCCGACACTGAAAACCAGAGCAGCAGTTGAGAAAGCAATGCCGTTGTCGGGGTAATATAATCAAAAGTCTCGACTTATGATTGGATATTTAAAGTATATCATACATCGATATGACAAATAATTTGCATGTCTCACGTATATTACGTCTTAAATGAAGAAGCAGTAAATTTTATAAAACAAGATGGCCGACAGCTGATAAACCAGAGCAGCAGTTGAGAAAGCAATGCCGTTGTCGGGGTAATATAATCAAAAGTCTCGACTTATGATTGGATATTTAAAGTATATCATACTTCGATATGACAAATAATTTGCATGTCTAACGTATATTACGTCTTAAATGAAGAAGCAGTAAATTTTATAAAACAAGATGGCCGACACTGAAAACCAGAGCAGCAGTTGAGAAAGCAATGCCGTGTCGGGGTAATATAATCAAAAGTTCGACTTATGATTGGATATTTAAATATATCATACTTCGATATGACAAATAATTTGCATGTCTAACGTATATTACGTCTTAAATGAAGAAGCAGTAAATTTTATAAAACAAGATGGCCGACACTGAAAACCAGAGCAGCAGTTGAGAAAGCAATGCCGTAGTCGGGGTAATATAATCAAAAGTATCGACTTATGATTGGATATTTAAAATATATCATACTTCGATATGACAAATAATTTGCATGTCTCACGTATATTGCGTCTTAAATGTAGAAGCAGTAAATTTTATAAAACAAGATGGCCGACGCTGATAACACGAGCAGCAGTTGAGAAAGCAATGCCGTGGTCGGGGTAATATAATCAAAAGTCTCCACTTATGATTGGATATTTAAAATATATCATACTTCGATATGACAAATAATTTGCATGTCTAACGTACGTCTTAAATGAAGAAGCAGTAAATTTTATAAAACAAGATGGCCGACACAGTAAATTTTATAAAACAAGATGGCCGACACTGAAAACCAGAGCAGCAGTTGAGAAAGCAATGCCGTGGTTGGGGTAATATAATCAAAAGTCTCGACTTATGATTGGATATTTAAAGTATATCATACTTCGATATGACAAATAATTTGCATGTCTAACGTACGTCTTAAATGAAGAAGCAGTAAATTTTATAAAACAAGATGGCCGACACTGAAAACCAGAGCAGCAGTTGAGAAAGCAATGCCGTTGTCGGGGTAATATAATCAAAAGTCTCGACTTATGATTGGATATTTAAAGTATATCATACATCGATATGACAAATAATTTGCATGTCTCACGTATATTACGTCTTAAGTGATAAAGCAGTAAATTGTATAAAACAAGATGCTCGACGCTGATAACACGAGCAGCAGTTGAGAAAGCAATGCCGTGGTCGGGGTAATATAATCAAAAGTCTCGACTTATGATTGGATATTTACAGTATATCATACTTCGATATGACAAATAATTTGCATGTCTAACGTACGTCTTAAATGAAGAAGCAGTAAATTTTATAAAACAAGATGGCCGACACTGAAAACCAGAGCAGCAGTTGAGAAAGCAATGCCGTTGTCGGGGTAATATAATCAAAAGTCTCGACTTATGATTGGATATTTAAAGTATATCATACTTCGATATGACAAATAATTTGCATGTCTAACGTACGTCTTAAATGAAGAAGCAGTAAATTTTATAAAACAAGATGGCCGACACTGAAAACCAGAGCAGCAGTTGAGAAAGCAATGCCGTTGTCGGGGTAATATAATCAAAAGTCTCGACTTATGATTGGATATTTAAAGTATATCATACTTCGATATGACAAATAATTTGCATGTCTAACGTATATTACGTCTTAAATGAAGAAGCAGTAAATTTTATAAAACAAGATGGCCGACACTGAAAACCAGAGCAGCAGTTGAGAAAGCAATGCCGTTGTCGGGGTAATATAATCAAAAGTGTCGACTTATGATTGGATATTTAAAGTATATCATACATCGATATGACAAATAATTTGCATGTCTCACGTATATTACGTCTTAAATGAAGAAGCAGTAAATTTTATAAAACAAGATGGCCGACACAGTAAATTGTATAAAACAAGATGCTCGACACTGAAAACCAGAGCAGCAGTTGAGAAAGCAATGCCGTTGTCGGGGTAATATAATCAAAAGTCTCCACTTATGATTGGATATTTAAAATATATCATACTTCGATATGACAAATAATTTGCATGTCTAACGTATATTACGTCTTAAATGAAGAAGCAGTAAATTTTATAAAACAAGATGGCCGACACTGAAAACCAGAGCAGCAGTTGAGAAAGCAATGCCGTTGTCGGGGTAATATAATCAAAAGTCTCGACTTATGATTGGATATTTAAAGTATATCATACATCGATATGACAAATAATTTGCATGTCTCACGTATATTACGTCTTAAGTGATAAAGCAGTAAATTGTATAAAACAAGATGCTCGACGCTGATAACACGAGCAGCAGTTGAGAAAGCAATGCCGTTGTCGGGGTAATATAATCAAAAGTCTCGACTTATGATTGGATATTTAAAATATATCATACTTCGATATGACAAATAATTTGCATGTCTAACGTATATTACGTCTTAAATGAAGAAGCAGTAAATTTTATAAAACAAGATGGCCGACTCTGAAAACCAGAGCAGCAGTTGAGAAAGCAATGCCGTTGTCGGGGTAATATAATCAAAAGTCTCGACTTATGATTGGATATTTAAAGTATATCATACATCGATATGACAAATAATTTGCATGTCTCACGTATATTACGTCTTAAATGAAGAAGCAGTAAATTTTATAAAACAAGATGGCCGACACAGTAAATTTTATAAAACAAGATGGCCGACACTGAAAACCAGAGCAGCAGTTGAGAAAGCAATGCCGTTGTAATGTGCCATGTTATATCCAACATATGGGCGCATGTGTGTATACGCGAGACGTCACGTATGTATGCGTGCGTAGCCAACAAAGACACTGCAGTCGTGTACTTGCGCAACCGAACGCCAAAAACCAGAGCGGCGACTGACCTGCGAGTCAGCACTACCAGCGCGTGATCGATTGCAGCACTCGCATACAAGCTTCCTTCCTGTGGCGAATGTTGATTGGTTTACAGCTATCTTCACCATCTAAATTTTACAACTGCTTGCATAGGCACCGAGTCTTTAAAAACCCTGGAGCCGATCCACGCAGCGCCTTCTGAGTAACGACTAAGCGGTAGTACGGCAGTGCCTTGCGTACCTTGGAGAAGCAACGTTATAGACAGTGTAAGTGTGGAGTACAGGTTAATTCCGCTCCATACGTTGAGTACAGGTTAATTCCGCTCATACACTGTAGAGTACAGGTTAATTCCGCTCGTCTAAACGATAGGCCCTCGCGTACCAAGTTGACCGATCGTAGAGCACGTCTAAGTTTGAAGGACCGCCGAATTGCAACCCGGCGTTAGTGGGACACCACAGCTGCATTAGAGTTAGTTACATCTGCCACGAGTAATCGTGTAGTTCTAATACCAGTCAACATCCGCCGTGCCTCGAAGGAGTTATCTAACATCCAGTGTGCGGTAGATACGATTGTGAGTGTAAGTCTATCATTTCTTGCGAACTAATTAGTATAACTATTAAAGGATAAGAACTATGAATTAACATCAATGAAATAAGTTAAAACCACATAAATAAAAAGCTAAGTAATCTGTAAAACAACTGCGTCTGAGGTTCTCGGGTGTGTCCAATAAATAACAATAACAAGAGAAACCCGCGTTATAAATTATTTATATAATAAACTAATACCCCAACCCTTCAAAAACTACATCCATTGGTGACACAAGGAAGGTAAGCGCGGAAGACGGACCAACATCGAATATCAGAGACACTACGTCCTCAGTAAAATAAGTAGCGGATAGGAAGTGTCCGCCACTAAGCCTAGATATCGGCAACCGGGGACAAGCGGACAGAGTCCACTCGTCCACCTCGCGCTACTGCGACAGAGTCCGCTCGTGCAAACTGCGGGACACAACAAATTGTGCGACGCAGCACTGCAGCGAGTCCGCGTATAAATCTCGCGCCGTGACGACACCAGCGAGTCCGCTCAACAAACTGCGCGACACAGCAAATCGTGCGACGCGACAGTCCCTGTGTGTCCGCATATATACAGTGGGACTACAGCTGGTTACGACAAGTCGCGTATATCTAACTATACGGTCCGCGGCATAGCTTCATTATTTTAATTCGATATTAGACAATTTCTAACCTCGTTACTTCCAGAACATAAGGCTCTCGAGCCGACGGCTAGTTTCTACTCAAATTAAATAATTCTTTGTTCGAACCGCGCAGCCCGTATTTAATCTTAAATACGGTCATTACACCGTGGTCGGGGTAATATAATCAAAAGTATCGACTTATGATTGGATATTTAAAATATATCATACTTCGATGTGACAAATAATTTGCATGTCTAACGTATATTACGTCTTAAATGAAGAAGCAGTAAATTTTATAAAACAAGATGGCCGACACTGAAAACCAGAGCAGCAGTTGAGAAAGCAATGCCGTTGTCGGGGTAATATAATCAAAAGTCTCGACTTATGATTGGATATTTAAAGTATATCATACTTCGATATGACAAATAATTTGCATGTCTCACGTATATTATGTCTTAAGTGATAAAGCAGTAAATTGTATAAAACAAGATGCTCGACGCTGATAACACGAGCAGCAGTTGAGAAAGCAATGCCGTGGTCGGGGTAATATAATCAAAAGTCTCGACTTATGATTGGATATTTACAGTATATCATACTTCGATATGACAAATAATTTGCATGTCTAACGTACGTCTTAAATGAAGAAGCAGTAAATTTTATAAAACAAGATGGCCGACACTGAAAACCAGAGCAGCAGTTGAGAAAGCAATGCCGTTGTCGGGGTAATATAATCAAAAGTCTCGACTTATGATTGGATATTTAAAGTATATCATACTTCGATATGACAAATAATTTGCATGTCTAACGTACGTCTTAAATGAAGAAGCAGTAAATTTTATAAAACAAGATGGCCGACACTGAAAACCAGAGCAGCAGTTGAGAAAGCAATGCCGTTGTCGGGGTAATATAATCAAAAGTCTCGACTTATGATTGGATATTTAAAGTATATCATACTTCGATATGACAAATAATTTGCATGTCTAACGTATATTACGTCTTAAATGAAGAAGCAGTAAATTTTATAAAACAAGATGGCCGACACTGAAAACCAGAGCAGCAGTTGAGAAAGCAATGCCGTTGTCGGGGTAATATAATCAAAAGTGTCGACTTATGATTGGATATTTAAAGTATATCATACATCGATATGACAAATAATTTGCATGTCTCACGTATATTACGTCTTAAATGAAGAAGCAGTAAATTTTATAAAACAAGATGGCCGACACAGTAAATTGTATAAAACAAGATGCTCGACACTGAAAACCAGAGCAGCAGTTGAGAAAGCAATGCCGTTGTCGGGGTAATATAATCAAAAGTCTCCACTTATGATTGGATATTTAAAATATATCATACTTCGATATGACAAATAATTTGCATGTCTAACGTATATTACGTCTTAAATGAAGAAGCAGTAAATTTTATAAAACAAGATGGCCGACACTGAAAACCAGAGCAGCAGTTGAGAAAGCAATGCCGTTGTCGGGGTAATATAATCAAAAGTCTCGACTTATGATTGGATATTTAAAGTATATCATACATCGATATGACAAATAATTTGCATGTCTCACGTATATTACGTCTTAAGTGATAAAGCAGTAAATTGTATAAAACAAGATGCTCGACGCTGATAACACGAGCAGCAGTTGAGAAAGCAATGCCGTTGTCGGGGTAATATAATCAAAAGTCTCGACTTATGATTGGATATTTAAAATATATCATACTTCGATATGACAAATAATTTGCATGTCTAACGTATATTACGTCTTAAATGAAGAAGCAGTAAATTTTATAAAACAAGATGGCCGACTCTGAAAACCAGAGCAGCAGTTGAGAAAGCAATGCCGTTGTCGGGGTAATATAATCAAAAGTCTCGACTTATGATTGGATATTTAAAGTATATCATACATCGATATGACAAATAATTTGCATGTCTCACGTATATTACGTCTTAAATGAAGAAGCAGTAAATTTTATAAAACAAGATGGCCGACACAGTAAATTTTATAAAACAAGATGGCCGACACTGAAAACCAGAGCAGCAGTTGAGAAAGCAATGCCGTTGTAATGTGCCATGTTATATCCAACATATGGGCGCATGTGTGTATACGCGAGACGTCACGTATGTATGCGTGCGTAGCCAACAAAGACACTGCAGTCGTGTACTTGCGCAACCGAACGCCAAAAACCAGAGCGGCGACTGACCTGCGAGTCAGCACTACCAGCGCGTGATCGATTGCAGCACTCGCATACAAGCTTCCTTCCTGTGGCGAATGTTGATTGGTTTACAGCTATCTTCACCATCTAAATTTTACAACTGCTTGCATAGGCACCGAGTCTTTAAAAACCCTGGAGCCGATCCACGCAGCGCCTTCTGAGTAACGACTAAGCGGTAGTACGGCAGTGCCTTGCGTACCTTGGAGAAGCAACGTTATAGACAGTGTAAGTGTGGAGTACAGGTTAATTCCGCTCCATACGTTGAGTACAGGTTAATTCCGCTCATACACTGTAGAGTACAGGTTAATTCCGCTCGTCTAAACGATAGGCCCTCGCGTACCAAGTTGACCGATCGTAGAGCACGTCTAAGTTTGAAGGACCGCCGAATTGCAACCCGGCGTTAGTGGGACACCACAGCTGCATTAGAGTTAGTTACATCTGCCACGAGTAATCGTGTAGTTCTAATACCAGTCAACATCCGCCGTGCCTCGAAGGAGTTATCTAACATCCAGTGTGCGGTAGATACGATTGTGAGTGTAAGTCTATCATTTCTTGCGAACTAATTAGTATAACTATTAAAGGATAAGAACTATGAATTAACATCAATGAAATAAGTTAAAACCACATAAATAAAAAGCTAAGTAATCTGTAAAACAACTGCGTCTGAGGTTCTCGGGTGTGTCCAATAAATAACAATAACAAGAGAAACCCGCGTTATAAATTATTTATATAATAAACTAATACCCCAACCCTTCAAAAACTACATCCATTGGTGACACAAGGAAGGTAAGCGCGGAAGACGGACCAACATCGAATATCAGAGACACTACGTCCTCAGTAAAATAAGTAGCGGATAGGAAGTGTCCGCCACTAAGCCTAGATATCGGCAACCGGGGACAAGCGGACAGAGTCCACTCGTCCACCTCGCGCTACTGCGACAGAGTCCGCTCGTGCAAACTGCGGGACACAACAAATTGTGCGACGCAGCACTGCAGCGAGTCCGCGTATAAATCTCGCGCCGTGACGACACCAGCGAGTCCGCTCAACAAACTGCGCGACACAGCAAATCGTGCGACGCGACAGTCCCTGTGTGTCCGCATATATACAGTGGGACTACAGCTGGTTACGACAAGTCGCGTATATCTAACTATACGGTCCGCGGCATAGCTTCATTATTTTAATTCGATATTAGACAATTTCTAACCTCGTTACTTCCAGAACATAAGGCTCTCGAGCCGACGGCTAGTTTCTACTCAAATTAAATAATTCTTTGTTCGAACCGCGCAGCCCGTATTTAATCTTAAATACGGTCATTACACCGTGGTCGGGGTAATATAATCAAAAGTATCGACTTATGATTGGATATTTAAAATATATCATACTTCGATGTGACAAATAATTTGCATGTCTAACGTATATTACGTCTTAAATGAAGAAGCAGTAAATTTTATAAAACAAGATGGCCGACACTGAAAACCAGAGCAGCAGTTGAGAAAGCAATGCCGTTGTCGGGGTAATATAATCAAAAGTCTCGACTTATGATTGGATATTTAAAGTATATCATACTTCGATATGACAAATAATTTGCATGTCTAACGTACGTCTTAAATGAAGAAGCAGTAAATTTTATAAAACAAGATGGCCGACACTGAAAACCAGAGCAGCAGTTGAGAAAGCAATGCCGTTGTCGGGGTAATATAATCAAAAGTCTCGACTTATGATTGGATATTTAAAGTATATCATACTTCGATATGACAAATAATTTGCATGTCTAACGTATATTACGTCTTAAATGAAGAAGCAGTAAATTTTATAAAACAAGATGGCCGACACTGAAAACCAGAGCAGCAGTTGAGAAAGCAATGCCGTTGTCGGGGTAATATAATCAAAAGTATCGACTTATGACTGGATATTTAAAATATATCATACTTCGATGTGACAAATAATTTGCATGTCTAACGTATATTACGTCTTAAATGAAGAAGCAGTAAATTTTATAAAACAAGATGGCCGACACTGAAAACCAGAGCAGCAGTTGAGAAAGCAATGCCGTTGTCGGGGTAATATAATCAAAAGTATCGACTTATGATTGGATATTTAAAATATATCATACTTCGATGTGACAAATAATTTGCATGTCTAACGTATATTACGTCTTAAATGAAGAAGCAGTAAATTTTATAAAACAAGATGGCCGACACTGAAAACCAGAGCAGCAGTTGAGAAAGCAATGCCGTTGTCGGGGTAATATAATCAAAAGTATCGACTTATGATTGGATATTTAAAATATATCATACTTCGATGTGACAAATAATTTGCATGTCTAACGTATATTACGTCTTAAATGAAGAAGCAGTAAATTTTATAAAACAAGATGGCCGACACTGAAAACCAGAGCAGCAGTTGAGAAAGCAATGCCGTTGTCGGGGTAATATAATCAAAAGTATCGACTTATGATTGGATATTTAAAATATATCATACTTCGATGTGACAAATAATTTGCATGTCTAACGTATATTACGTCTTAAATGAAGAAGCAGTAAATTTTATAAAACAAGATGGCCGACACTGAAAACCAGAGCAGCAGTTGAGAAAGCAATGCCGTTGTCGGGGTAATATAATCAAAAGTCTCGACTTATGATTGGATATTTAAAGTATATCATACTTCGATATGACAAATAATTTGCATGTCTAACGTACGTCTTAAATGAAGAAGCAGTAAATTTTATAAAACAAGATGGCCGACACTGAAAACCAGAGCAGCAGTTGAGAAAGCAATGCCGTTGTCGGGGTAATATAATCAAAAGTCTCGACTTATGATTGGATATTTAAAGTATATCATACTTCGATATGACAAATAATTTGCATGTCTAACGTATATTACGTCTTAAATGAAGAAGCAGTAAATTTTATAAAACAAGATGGCCGACACTGAAAACCAGAGCAGCAGTTGAGAAAGCAATGCCGTTGTCGGGTAATATAATCAAAAGTCTCCACTTATGATTGGATATTTAAAGTATATCATACTTCGATATGACAAATAATTTGCATGTCTAACGTATATTACGTCTTAAATGAAGAAGCAGTAAATTTTATAAAACAAGATGGCCGACACTGAAAACCAGAGCAGCAGTTGAGAAAGCAATGCCGTTGTCGGGGTAATATAATCAAAAGTCTCGACTTATGATTGGATATTTAAAGTATATCATACATCGATATGACAAATAATTTGCATGTCTCACGTATATTACGTCTTAAATGAAGAAGCAGTAAATTTTATAAAACAAGATGGCCGACACAGTAAATTGTATAAAACAAGATGCTCGACACTGAAAACCAGAGCAGCAGTTGAGAAAGCAATGCCGTTGTCGGGGTAATATAATCAAAAGTCTCGACTTATGATTGGATATTTAAAGTATATCATACTTCGATATGACAAATAATTTGCATGTCTAACGTATATTACGTCTTAAATGAAGAAGCAGTAAATTTTATAAAACAAGATGGCCGACACTGAAAACCAGAGCAGCAGTTGAGAAAGCAATGCCGTTGTCGGGGTAATATAATCAAAAGTATCGACTTATGATTGGATATTTAAAATATATCATACTTCGATGTGACAAATAATTTGCATGTCTAACGTATATTACGTCTTAAATGAAGAAGCAGTAAATTTTATAAAACAAGATGGCCGACACTGAAAACCAGAGCAGCAGTTGAGAAAGCAATGCCGTTGTCGGGGTAATATAATCAAAAGTATCGACTTATGATTGGATATTTAAAATATATCATACTTCGATGTGACAAATAATTTGCATGTCTAACGTATATTACGTCTTAAATGAAGAAGCAGTAAATTTTATAAAACAAGATGGCCGACACTGAAAACCAGAGCAGCAGTTGAGAAAGCAATGCCGTTGTCGGGGTAATATAATCAAAAGTATCGACTTATGATTGGATATTTAAAATATATCATACTTCGATGTGACAAATAATTTGCATGTCTAACGTATATTACGTCTTAAATGAAGAAGCAGTAAATTTTATAAAACAAGATGGCCGACACTGAAAACCAGAGCAGCAGTTGAGAAAGCAATGCCGTTGTCGGGGTAATATAATCAAAAGTATCGACTTATGATTGGATATTTAAAATATATCATACTTCGATATGACAAATAATTTGCATGTCTCACGTATATTACGTCTTAAATGAAGAAGCAGTAAATTTTATAAAACAAGATGGCCGACGCTGATAACACGAGCAGCAGTTGAGAAAGCAATGCCGTGGTCGGGGTAATATAATCAAAAGTCTCCACTTATGATTGGATATTTAAAATATATCATACTTCGATATGACAAATAATTTGCATGTCTAACGTACGTCTTAAATGAAGAAGCAGTAAATTTTATAAAACAAGATGGCCGACACTGAAAACCAGAGTAGCAGTTGAGAAAGCAATGCCGTGGTCGGGGTAATATAATCAAAAGTCTCCACTTATGATTGGATATTTAAAATATATCATACTTCGATGTGACAAATAATTTGCATGTCTAACGTACGTCTTAAATGAAGAAGCAGTAAATTTTATAAAACAAGATGGCCGACACTGATAACACGAGCAGCAGTTGAGAAAGCAATGCCGTGGTCGGGGTAATATAATCAAAAGTCTCCACTTATGATTGGATATTTAAAGTATATCATACATCGATATGACAAATAATTTGCATGTCTCACGTATATTACGTCTTAAATGAAGAAGCAGTAAATTTTATAAAACAAGATGGCCGACACTGAAAACCAGAGCAGCAGTTGAGAAAGCAATGCCGTTGTCGGGGTAATATAATCAAAAGTATCGACTTATGATTGGATATTTAAAATATATCATACTTCGATGTGACAAATAATTTGCATGTCTAACGTATATTACGTCTTAAATGAAGAAGCAGTAAATTTTATAAAACAAGATGGCCGACACTGAAAACCAGAGCAGCAGTTGAGAAAGCAATGCCGTTGTCGGGGTAATATAATCAAAAGTATCGACTTATGATTGGATATTTAAAATATATCATACTTCGATGTGACAAATAATTTGCATGTCTAACGTATATTACGTCTTAAATGAAGAAGCAGTAAATTTTATAAAACAAGATGGCCGACACTGAAAACCAGAGCAGCAGTTGAGAAAGCAATGCCGTTGTCGGGGTAATATAATCAAAAGTATCGACTTATGATTGGATATTTAAAATATATCATACTTCGATGTGACAAATAATTTGCATGTCTAACGTATATTACGTCTTAAATGAAGAAGCAGTAAATTTTATAAAACAAGATGGCCGACACTGAAAACCAGAGCAGCAGTTGAGAAAGCAATGCCGTTGTCGGGGTAATATAATCAAAAGTCTCGACTTATGATTGGATATTTAAAGTATATCATACTTCGATATGACAAATAATTTGCATGTCTAACGTACGTCTTAAATGAAGAAGCAGTAAATTTTATAAAACAAGATGGCCGACACTGAAAACCAGAGTAGCAGTTGAGAAAGCAATGCCGTGGTCGGGGTAATATAATCAAAAGTCTCCACTTATGATTGGATATTTAAAATATATCATACTTCGATGTGACAAATAATTTGCATGTCTAACGTACGTCTTAAATGAAGAAGCAGTAAATTTTATAAAACAAGATGGCCGACACTGATAACACGAGCAGCAGTTGAGAAAGCAATGCCGTGGTCGGGGTAATATAATCAAAAGTCTCCACTTATGATTGGATATTTAAAGTATATCATACATCGATATGACAAATAATTTGCATGTCTCACGTATATTACGTCTTAAATGAAGAAGCAGTAAATTTATAAAACAAGATGGCCGACACTGAAAACCAGAGCAGCAGTTGAGAAAGCAATGCCGTTGTCGGGGTAATATAATCAAAAGTATCGACTTATGATTGGATATTTAAAATATATCATACTTCGATGTGACAAATAATTTGCATGTCTAACGTATATTACGTCTTAAATGAAGAAGCAGTAAATTTTATAAAACAAGATGGCCGACACTGAAAACCAGAGCAGCAGTTGAGAAAGCAATGCCGTTGTCGGGTAATATAATCAAAAGTATCGACTTATGATTGGATATTTAAAATATATCATACTTCGATGTGACAAATAATTTGCATGTCTAACGTATATTACGTCTTAAATGAAGAAGCAGTAAATTTATAAAACAAGATGGCCGACACTGAAAACCAGAGCAGCAGTTGAGAAAGCAATGCCGTTGTCGGGGTAATATAATCAAAAGTATCGACTTATGATTGGATATTTAAAATATATCATACTTCGATTGACAAATAATTTGCATGTCTAACGTATATTACGTCTTAAATGAAGAAGCAGTAAATTTTATAAAACAAGATGGCCGACACTGAAAACCAGAGCAGCATTGAGAAAGCAATGCCGTTGTCGGGGTAATATAATCAAAAGTCTCGACTTATGATTGGATATTTAAAGTATATCATACTTCGATATGACAAATAATTTGCATGTCTAACGTACGTCTTAAATGAAGAAGCAGTAAATTTTATAAAACAAGATGGCCGACACTGAAAACCAGAGCAGCAGTTGAGAAAGCAATGCCGTTGTCGGGGTAATATAATCAAAAGTCTCGACTATGATTGGATATTTAAAGTATATCATACTTCGATATGACAAATAATTTGCATGTCTAACGTATATTACGTCTTAAATGAAGAAGCAGTAAATTTATAAAACAAGATGGCCGACACTGAAAACCAGAGCAGCAGTTGAGAAAGCAATGCCGTTGTCGGGGTAATATAATCAAAAGTCTCCACTTATGATTGGATATTTAAAGTATATCATACTTCGATATGACAAATAATTTGCATGTCTAACGTATATTACGTCTTAAATGAAGAAGCAGTAAATTTATAAAACAAGATGGCCGACACTGAAAACCAGAGCAGCAGTTGAGAAGCAATGCCGTTGTCGGGTAATATAATCAAAAGTCTCGACTTATGATTGGATATTTAAAATATATCATACTTCGATGTGACAAATAATTTGCATGTCTAACGTATATTACGTCTTAAATGAAGAAGCAGTAAATTTTATAAAACAAGATGGCCGACACTGAAAACCAGAGCAGCAGTTGAGAAAGCAATGCCGTTGTCGGGTAATATAATCAAAAGTATCGACTTATGATTGGATATTTAAAATATATCATACTTCGATGTGACAAATAATTTGCATGTCTAACGTATATTACGTCTTAAATGAAGAAGCAGTAAATTTTATAAAACAAGATGGCCGACACTGAAAACCAGAGCAGCAGTTGAGAAGCAATGCCGTTGTCGGGGTAATATAATCAAAAGTCTCGACTTATGATTGGATATTTAAATATATCATACTCGATTGACAAATAATTTGCATGTCTAACGTAACGTCTTAAATAAGAAGCAGTAAATTTTATAAAACAAGATGGCCGACACTGAAAACCAGAGCAGCAGTTGAGAAAGCAATGCCGTTGTCGGGGTAATATAATCAAAAGTCTCGACTTATGATTGGATATTTAAAGTATATCATACTTCGATATGACAAATAATTTGCATGTCTAACGTATATTACGTCTTAAATGAAGAAGCAGTAAATTTATAAAACAAGATGCCGACACTGAAAACCAGAGCAGCAGTTGAGAAAGCAATGCCGTTGTCGGGGTAATATAATCAAAAGTCTCACTTATATTGGATATTTAAATATATCATACTTCGATATGACAAATAATTGCATGTCTAACGTATATTACGTCTTAAATGAAGAAGCAGTAAATTTTATAAAACAAGATGGCCGACACTGAAAACCAGAGCAGCAGTTGAGAAAGCAATGCCGTTGTCGGGGTAATATAATCAAAAGTCTCGACTTATGATTGGATATTTAAATATATCATACTTCGATGTGACAAATAATTTGCATGTCTAACGTATATTACGTCTTAAATGAAGAAGCAGTAAATTTTATAAAACAAGATGGCCGACACTGAAAACCAGAGCAGCAGTTGAGAAAGCAATGCCGTTGTCGGGTAATATAATCAAAAGTCTCGACTTATGATTGGATATTTAAAGTATATCATACTTCGATATGACAAATAATTTGCATGTCTAACGTATTACGTCTTAAATGAAGAAGCAGTAAATTTATAAAACAAGATGCCGACACTGAAAACCAGAGCAGCAGTTGAGAAAGCAATGCCGTTGTCGGGGTAATATAATCAAAAGTCTCGACTTATGATTGGATATTTAAAGTATATCATACTTCGATATGACAAATAATTTGCATGTCTAACGTATATACGTCTTAAATGAAAAGCAGTAAATTTATAAAACAAGATGGCCGACACTGAAAACCAGAGCAGCAGTTGAGAAAGCAATGCCGTGTCGGGGTAATATAATCAAAAGTCTCCACTTATGATTGGATATTAAATATATCATACTTCGATTGACAAATAATTTGCATGTCTAACGTAATTACGTCTAAATGAAGAAGCAGTAAATTTTATAAAACAAGATGGCCGACACTGAAAACCAGAGCAGCAGTTGAGAAAGCAATGCCGTTGTCGGGGTAATATAATCAAAAGTTCGACTTATGATGGATATTTAAAGTATATCATACTCGATATGACAAATAATTTGCATGTCTCACGTATATTACGTCTTAAATGAAGAAGCAGTAAATTTTATAAAACAAGATGGCCGACACTGAAAACCAGAGCAGCAGTTGAGAAAGCAATGCCGTGTCGGGGTAATATAATCAAAAGTCTCGACTTATGATTGGATATTTAAAATATATCATACTTCGATATGACAAATAATTTGCATGTCTAACGTATATTACGTCTTAAATGAAGAAGCAGTAAATTTTATAAAACAAGATGGCCGACACTGAAAACCAGAGCAGCAGTTGAGAAAGCAATGCCGTTGTCGGGGTAATATAATCAAAAGTTCCGACTTATGATTGGATATTTAAAATATATCATACTTCGATATGACAAATAATTGCATGTCTAACGTATATTACGTCTTAAATGAAGAAGCAGTAAATTTATAAAACAAGATGGCCGACACTGAAAACCAGAGCAGCAGTTGAGAAAGCAATGCCGTGTCGGGGTAATATAATCAAAAGTCTCGACTTATGATTGGATATTTAAAATATACATACTTCGATGTGACAATAATTTGCATGTCTAACGTTTACGTCTTAAATGAAGAAGCAGTAAATTTTATAAAACAAGATGGCCGACACTGAAAACCAGAGCAGCAGTTGAGAAAGCAATGCCGTGGTCGGGGTAATATAATCAAAAGTCTCGACTTATGATTGGATATTTAAAGTATATCATACTCGATATGACAAATAATTTGCATGTCTAACGATATACGTCTTAAATGAAGAAGCAGTAAATTTTATAAAACAAGATGGCCGACACTGAAACAGAGCAGCAGTTGAGAAAGCAATGCCGTTGGTCGGGGTAATATAATCAAAAGTCTCGACTTATGATGGATATTTAAAGTATATCATACTTCGATATGACAAATAATTTGCATGTCTCACGTATATTACGTCTAATGAAGAAGCAGTAAATTTTATAAAACAAGATGGCCGACACTGATAACACGAGCAGCAGTTGAGAAAGCAATGCCGTGGTCGGGGTAATATAATCAAAAGTCCCACTTATGATTGGATATTTAAAATATATCATACTTCGATATGACAAATAATTTGCATGTCTAACGTATATACGTCTTAAAATGAAGAAGCAGTAAATTTTATAAAACAAATGGCCGACACTGAAAACCAGAGCAGCAGTTGAGAAAGCAATGCCGTTGTCGGGGTAATATAATCAAAAGTCTCGACTTATGATTGGATATTTAAAGTATATCATACATCGATATGACAAATAATTTGCATGTCTCACGTATATTACGTCTTAAATGAAGAAAGCAGTAAATTTTATAAAACAAGATGGCCGACACTGATAACACAGAGCAGCAGTTGAGAAAGCAATGCCGTGGTCGGGGTAATATAATCAAAAGTCTCGACTTATGATTGGATATTTAAAGTATATCATACTTCGATATGACAAATAATTTGCATGTCTAACGTATAACGTCTAAATGAAGAGCAGTAAATTTTTATAAAACAAGATGGCCGACACTGAAAACCAGAGCAGCAGTTTGAGAAAGCAATGCCGTTGTCGGGGTAATATAATCAAAAGTCTCGACTTATGATTGGATATTTAAAGTATATCATACTCGATATGACAAATAATTTGCATGTCTAACGTATATTACGTCTTAAATGAAGAAGCAGTAAATTTTATAAAACAAGATGGCCGACACTGAAACAGAGCAGCAGTTGAGAAAGCAATGCCGTTGTCGGGGTAATATAATCAAAAGTCTCGACTTATGATTGGATATTTAAAGTATATCATACTTCGATATGACAAATAATTTGCATGTCTAACGTATATTACGTCTTAAATGAAGAAGCAGTAAATTTTATAAAACAAGATGGCCGACACTGAAAACCAGAGCAGCAGTTGAGAAAGCAATGCCGTTGTCGGGGTAATATAATCAAAAGTCTCGACTTATGATTGGATATTTAAAGTATATCATACATCGATATGACAAATAATTTGCATGTCTAACGTATATTACGTCTTAAATGAAGAAGCAGTAAATAAAACAAGATGGCCGACACAGTTTTTATAAAACAAGATGGCCGACACTGAAAACCAGAGCAGCAGTTGAGAAAGCAATGCCGTGGTCGGGGTAATATAATCAAAAGTCTCGACTTATGATTGGATATTTAAAGTATATCATACTTCGATATGACAAATAATTTGCATGTCTAACGTATATTACGTCTTAAATGAAGAAGCAGTAAATTTTATAAAACAAGATGGCCGACACTGAAAACCAGAGCAGCAGTTGAGAAAGCAATGCCGTTGTCGGGGTAATATAATCAAAAGTCTCGACTTATGATTGGATATTTAAAGTATATCATACTTCGATATGACAAATAATTTGCATGTCTAACGTATATTACGTCTTAAATGAAGAAGCAGTAAATTTTATAAAACAAGATGGCCGACACTGAAAACCAGAGCAGCAGTTGAGAAAGCAATGCCGTGGTCGGGGTAATATAATCAAAAGTCTCGACTTATGATTGGATATTTAAAGTATATCATACTTCGATATGACAAATAATTTGCATGTCTAACGTATATTACGTCTTAAATGAAGAAGCAGTAAATTTTATAAAACAAGATGGCCGACACTGAAAACCAGAGCAGCAGTTGAGAAAGCAATGCCGTGTCGGGGTAATATAATCAAAAGTCTCGACTTATGATTGGATATTTAAAGTATATCATACTTCGATATGACAAATAATTTGCATGTCTAACGTATATTACGTCTTAAATGAAGAAGCAGTAAATTTTATAAAACAAGATGGCCGACACTGAAAACCAGAGCAGCAGTTGAGAAAGCAATGCCGTTGTCGGGGTAATATAATCAAAAGTCTCGACTTATGATTGGATATTTAAAGTATATCATACTTCGATATGACAAATAATTTGCATGTCTAACGTATATTACGTCTTAAATGAAGAAGCAGTAAATTTTATAAAACAAGATGGCCGACACTGAAAACCAGAGCAGCAGTTGAGAAAGCAATGCCGTGGTCGGGGTAATATAATCAAAAGTCTCGACTTATGATTGGATATTTAAAGTATATCATACTTCGATATGACAAATAATTTGCATGTCTAACGTATATTACGTCTTAAATGAAGAAGCAGTAAATTTTATAAAACAAGATGGCCGACACTGAAAACCAGAGCAGCAGTTGAGAAAGCAATGCCGTTGTCGGGGTAATATAATCAAAAGTCTCGACTTATGATTGGATATTTAAAGTATATCATACATCGATATGACAAATAATTTGCATGTCTAACGTATATTACGTCTTAAATGAAGAAGCAGTAAATTTTATAAAACAAGATGGCCGACACTGAAAACACAGAGCAGCAGTTGAGAAAGCAATGCCGTGGTCGGGGTAATATAATCAAAAGTCTCGACTTATGATTGGATATTTAAAGTATATCATACTTCGATATGACAAATAATTTGCATGTCTAACGTACGTCTTAAATGAAGAAGCAGTAAATTTTATAAAACAAGATGGCCGACACTGAAAACCAGAGCAGCAGTTGAGAAAGCAATGCCGTTGTCGGGGTAATATAATCAAAAGTCTCGACTTATGATTGGATATTTAAAGTATATCATACTTCGATATGACAAATAATTTGCATGTCTAACGTATATTACGTCTTAAATGAAGAAGCAGTAAATTTTATAAAACAAGATGGCCGACACTGAAAACCAGAGCAGCAGTTGAGAAAGCAATGCCGTTGTCGGGGTAATATAATCAAAAGTCTCGACTTATGATTGGATATTTAAAGTATATCATACTTCGATATGACAAATAATTTGCATGTCTAACGTATATTACGTCTTAAATGAAGAAGCAGTAAATTTTATAAAACAAGATGGCCGACACTGAAAACCAGAGCAGCAGTTGAGAAAGCAATGCCGTTGTCGGGGTAATATAATCAAAAGTCTCGACTTATGATTGGATATTTAAAGTATATCATACTTCGATATGACAAATAATTTGCATGTCTAACGTATATTACGTCTTAAATGAAGAAGCAGTAAATTTTATAAAACAAGATGGCCGACACTGAAAACCAGAGCAGCAGTTGAGAAAGCAATGCCGTTGTCGGGGTAATATAATCAAAAGTCTCGACTTATGATTGGATATTTAAAGTATATCATACTTCGATATGACAAATAATTTGCATGTCTAACGTATATTACGTCTTAAATGAAGAAGCAGTAAATTTTATAAAACAAGATGGCCGACACTGAAAACCAGAGCAGCAGTTGAGAAAGCAATGCCGTTGTCGGGGTAATATAATCAAAAGTCTCGACTTATGATTGGATATTTAAAGTATATCATACATCGATATGACAAATAATTTGCATGTCTCACGTATATTACGTCTTAAATGAAGAAGCAGTAAATTTTATAAAACAAGATGGCCGACACAGTAAATTTTATAAAACAAGATGGCCGACACTGAAAACCAGAGCAGCAGTTGAGAAAGCAATGCCGTGTCGGGGTAATATAATCAAAAGTCTCGACTTATGATTGGATATTTAAAGTATATCATACTTCGATATGACAAATAATTTGCATGTCTAACGTACGTCTTAAATGAAGAAGCAGTAAATTTTATAAAACAAGATGGCCGACACTGAAAACCAGAGCAGCAGTTGAGAAAGCAATGCCGTTGTCGGGGTAATATAATCAAAAGTCTCGACTTATGATTGGATATTTAAAGTATATCATACTTCGATATGACAAATAATTTGCATGTCTAACGTATATTACGTCTTAAATGAAGAAGCAGTAAATTTTATAAAACAAGATGGCCGACACTGAAAACCAGAGCAGCAGTTGAGAAAGCAATGCCGTTGTCGGGGTAATATAATCAAAAGTCTCGACTTATGATTGGATATTTAAAGTATATCATACATCGATATGACAAATAATTTGCATGTCTCACGTATATTACGTCTTAAATGAAGAAGCAGTAAATTTTATAAAACAAGATGGCCGACACAGTAAATTTTATAAAACAAGATGGCCGACACTGAAAACCAGAGCAGCAGTTGAGAAAGCAATGCCGTGGTCGGGGTAATATAATCAAAAGTCTCGACTTATGATTGGATATTTAAAGTATATCATACTTCGATATGACAAATAATTTGCATGTCTAACGTACGTCTTAAATGAAGAAGCAGTAAATTTTATAAAACAAGATGGCCGACACTGAAAACCAGAGCAGCAGTTGAGAAAGCAATGCCGTTGTCGGGGTAATATAATCAAAAGTCTCGACTTATGATTGGATATTTAAAGTATATCATACTTCGATATGACAAATAATTTGCATGTCTAACGTATATTACGTCTTAAATGAAGAAGCAGTAAATTTTATAAAACAAGATGGCCGACACTGAAAACCAGAGCAGCAGTTGAGAAAGCAATGCCGTTGTCGGGGTAATATAATCAAAAGTCTCGACTTATGATTGGATATTTAAAGTATATCATACTTCGATATGACAAATAATTTGCATGTCTAACGTATATTACGTCTTAAATGAAGAAGCAGTAAATTTTATAAACAAGATGGCCGACAGTAAATTTTATAAAACAAGATGGCCGACACTGAAAACCAGAGCAGCAGTTGAGAAAGCAATGCCGTGGTCGGGGTAATATAATCAAAAGTCTCGACTTATGATTGGATATTTAAAGTATATCATACTTCGATATGACAAATAATTTGCATGTCTAACGTACGTCTTAAATGAAGAAGCAGTAAATTTTATAAAACAAGATGGCCGACACTGAAAACCAGAGCAGCAGTTGAGAAAGCAATGCCGTTGTCGGGGTAATATAATCAAAAGTCTCGACTTATGATTGGATATTTAAAGTATATCATACTTCGATATGACAAATAATTTGCATGTCTAACGTATATTACGTCTTAAATGAAAAGCAGTAAATTTTATAAAACAAGATGGCCGACACTGAAAACCAGAGCAGCAGTTGAGAAAGCAATGCCGTTGTCGGGGTAATATAATCAAAAGTCTCGACTTATGATTGGATATTTAAAGTATATCATACTTCGATATGACAAATAATTTGCATGTCTAACGTATATTACGTCTTAAATGAAAAGCAGTAAATTTTATAAAACAAGATGCCGACACTGAAAACCGAGCAGCAGTTGAGAAAGCAATGCCGTGGTCGGGGTAATATAATCAAAAGTCTCGACTTATGATTGGATATTTAAAGTATATCATACTTCGATATGACAAATAATTTGCATGTCTAACGTACGTCTTAAATGAAGAAGCAGTAAATTTTATAAAACAAGATGGCCGACACTGAAAACCAGAGCAGCAGTTGAGAAAGCAATGCCGTGTCGGGGTAATATAATCAAAAGTCTCGACTTATGATTGGATATTTAAAGTATATCATACTTCGATATGACAAATAATTTGCATGTCTAACGTATATTACGTCTTAAATGAAGAAGCAGTAAATTTTATAAAACAAGATGGCCGACACTGAAAACCAGAGCAGCAGTTGAGAAAGCAATGCCGTTGTCGGGGTAATATAATCAAAAGTCTCGACTTATGATTGGATATTTAAAGTATATCATACTTCGATATGACAAATAATTTGCATGTCTAACGTATATTACGTCTTAAATGAAGAAGCAGTAAATTTTATAAAACAAGATGCCGACACTGAAAACCAGAGCAGCAGTTGAGAAAGCAATGCCGTGGTCGGGGTAATATAATCAAAAGTCTCGACTTATGATTGGATATTTAAAGTATATCATACTTCGATATGACAAATAATTTGCATGTCTAACGTATATTACGTCTTAAATGAAGAAGCAGTAAATTTTATAAAACAAGATGGCCGACACTGAAAACAGAGCAGCAGTTGAGAAAGCAATGCCGTTGTCGGGGTAATATAATCAAAAGTCTCGACTTATGATTGGATATTTAAAGTATATCATACTTCGATATGACAAATAATTTGCATGTCTAACGTATATTACGTCTTAAATGAAGAAGCAGTAAATTTTATAAAACAAGATGGCCGACACTGAAAAAACCAGAGCAGCAGTTGAGAAAGCAATGCCGTTGTCGGGGTAATATAATCAAAAGTCTCGACTTATGATTGGATATTTAAAGTATATCATACTTCGATATGACAAATAATTTGCATGTCTAACGTACGTCTTAAATGAAGAAGCAGTAAATTTTATAAAACAAGATGGCCGACACTGAAAACCAGAGCAGCAGTTGAGAAAGCAATGCCGTTGTCGGGGTAATATAATCAAAAGTCTCGACTTATGATTGGATATTTAAAGTATATCATACTTCGATATGACAAATAATTTGCATGTCTAACGTATATTACGTCTTAAATGAAGAAGCAGTAAATTTTATAAAACAAGATGGCCGACACTGAAAACCAGAGCAGCAGTTGAGAAAGCAATGCCGTTGTCGGGGTAATATAATCAAAAGTCTCGACTTATGATTGGATATTTAAAGTATATCATACATCGATATGACAAATAATTTGCATGTCTCACGTATATTACGTCTTAAATGAAGAAGCAGTAAATTTTATAAAACAAGATGGCCGACACAGTAAATTTTATAAAACAAGATGGCCGACACTGAAAACCAGAGCAGCAGTTGAGAAAGCAATGCCGTGGTTGGGGTAATATAATCAAAAGTCTCGACTTATGATTGGATATTTAAAGTATATCATACTTCGATATGACAAATAATTTGCATGTCTAACGTACGTCTTAAATGAAGAAGCAGTAAATTTTATAAAACAAGATGGCCGACACTGAAAACCAGAGCAGCAGTTGAGAAAGCAATGCCGTTGTCGGGGTAATATAATCAAAAGTCTCGACTTATGATTGGATATTTAAAGTATATCATACTTCGATATGACAAATAATTTGCATGTCTAACGTATATTACGTCTTAAATGAAGAAGCAGTAAATTTTATAAAACAAGATGCCGACACTGAAAACCAGAGCAGCAGTTGAGAAAGCAATGCCGTTGTCGGGGTAATATAATCAAAAGTCTCGACTTATGATTGGATATTTAAAGTATATCATACTTCGATATGACAAATAATTTGCATGTCTAACGTATATTACGTCTTAAATGAAGAAGCAGTAAATTTTATAAAACAAGATGGCCGACACTGAAAACCAGAGCAGCAGTTGAGAAAGCAATGCCGTTGTCGGGGTAATATAATCAAAAGTCTCGACTTATGATTGGATATTTAAAGTATATCATACTTCGATATGACAAATAATTTGCATGTCTAACGTATATTACGTCTTAAATGAAGAAGCAGTAAATTTTATAAAACAAGATGGCCGACACTGAAAACCAGAGCAGCAGTTGAGAAAGCAATGCCGTTGTCGGGGTAATATAATCAAAAGTCTCGACTTATGATTGGATATTTAAAGTATATCATACTTCGATATGACAAATAATTTGCATGTCTAACGTATATTACGTCTTAAATGAAGAAGCAGTAAATTTTATAAAACAAGATGGCCGACACTGAAAACCAGAGCAGCAGTTGAGAAAGCAATGCCGTTGTCGGGGTAATATAATCAAAAGTCTCGACTTATGATTGGATATTTAAAGTATATCATACTTCGATATGACAAATAATTTGCATGTCTAACGTATATTACGTCTTAAATGAAGAAGCAGTAAATTTTATAAAACAAGATGGCCGACACTGAAAACCAGAGCAGCAGTTGAGAAAGCAATGCCGTTGTCGGGGTAATATAATCAAAAGTCTCGACTTATGATTGGATATTTAAAGTATATCATACTTCGATATGACAAATAATTTGCATGTCTAACGTATATTACGTCTTAAATGAAGAAGCAGTAAATTTTATAAAACAAGATGGCCGACACTGAAAACCAGAGCAGCAGTTGAGAAAGCAATGCCGTTGTCGGGGTAATATAATCAAAAGTCTCGACTTATGATTGGATATTTAAAGTATATCATACTTCGATATGACAAATAATTTGCATGTCTAACGTATATTACGTCTTAAATGAAGAAGCAGTAAATTTTATAAAACAAGATGGCCGACACTGAAAACCAGAGCAGCAGTTGAGAAAGCAATGCCGTTGTCGGGGTAATATAATCAAAAGTCTCGACTTATGATTGGATATTTAAAGTATATCATACTTCGATATGACAAATAATTTGCATGTCTAACGTATATTACGTCTTAAATGAAGAAGCAGTAAATTTTATAAAACAAGATGGCCGACACTGAAAACCAGAGCAGCAGTTGAGAAAGCAATGCCGTTGTCGGGGTAATATAATCAAAAGTCTCGACTTATGATTGGATATTTAAAGTATATCATACATCGATATGACAAATAATTTGCATGTCTCACGTATATTACGTCTTAAATGAAGAAGCAGTAAATTTTATAAAACAAGATGGCCGACACAGTAAATTTTATAAAACAAGATGGCCGACACTGAAAACCAGAGCAGCAGTTGAGAAAGCAATGCCGTTGTTGGGGTAATATAATCAAAAGTCTCGACTTATGATTGGATATTTAAAGTATATCATACTTCGATATGACAAATAATTTGCATGTCTAACGTACGTCTTAAATGAAGAAGCAGTAAATTTTATAAAACAAGATGGCCGACACTGAAAACCAGAGCAGCAGTTGAGAAAGCAATGCCGTTGTCGGGGTAATATAATCAAAAGTCTCGACTTATGATTGGATATTTAAAGTATATCATACTTCGATATGACAAATAATTTGCATGTCTAACGTATATTACGTCTTAAATGAAGAAGCAGTAAATTTTATAAAACAAGATGGCCGACACTGAAAACCAGAGCAGCAGTTGAGAAAGCAATGCCGTTGTCGGGGTAATATAATCAAAAGTCTCGACTTATGATTGGATATTTAAAGTATATCATACATCGATATGACAAATAATTTGCATGTCTAACGTATATTACGTCTTAAATGAAGAAGCAGTAAATTTTATAAAACAAGATGGCCGACACAGTAAATTTTATACAAGATGGCCAGAGCAGCAGTTGAGAAAGCAATGCCGTTGTCGGGGTAATATAATCAAAAGTCTCGACTTATGATTGGATATTTAAAGTATATCATACTTCGATATGACAAATAATTTGCATGTCTAACGTATATTACGTCTTAAATGAAGAAGCAGTAAATTTTATAAAACAAGATGGCCGACACTGAAAACCAGAGCAGCAGTTGAGAAAGCAATGCCGTTGTCGGGGTAATATAATCAAAAGTCTCGACTTATGATTGGATATTTAAAGTATATCATACTTCGATATGACAAATAATTTGCATGTCTAACGTACGTCTTAAATGAAGAAGCAGTAAATTTTATAAAACAAGATGGCCGACACTGAAAACCAGAGCAGCAGTTGAGAAAGCAATGCCGTTGTCGGGGTAATATAATCAAAAGTCTCGACTTATGATTGGATATTTAAAGTATATCATACTTCGATATGACAAATAATTTGCATGTCTAACGTATATTACGTCTTAAATGAAGAAGCAGTAAATTTTATAAAACAAGATGGCCGACACTGAAAACCAGAGCAGCAGTTGAGAAAGCAATGCCGTTGTCGGGGTAATATAATCAAAAGTCTCGACTTATGATTGGATATTTAAAGTATATCATACATCGATATGACAAATAATTTGCATGTCTCACGTATATTACGTCTTAAATGAAGAAGCAGTAAATTTTATAAAACAAGATGGCCGACAAACAAGATGGCCGACACTGAAAACCAGAGCAGCAGTTGAGAAAGCAATGCCGTTGTCGGGGTAATATAATCAAAAGTCTCGACTTATGATTGGATATTTAAAGTATATCATACTTCGATATGACAAATAATTTGCATGTCTAACGTACGTCTTAAATGAAGAAGCAGTAAATTTTATAAAACAAGATGGCCGACACTGAAAACCAGAGCAGCAGTTGAGAAAGCAATGCCGTTGTCGGGGTAATATAATCAAAAGTCTCGACTTATGATTGGATATTTAAAGTATATCATACTTCGATATGACAAATAATTTGCATGTCTAACGTACGTCTTAAATGAAGAAGCAGTAAATTTTATAAAACAAGATGGCCGACACTGAAAACCAGAGCAGCAGTTGAGAAAGCAATGCCGTGGTCGGGGTAATATAATCAAAAGTCTCGACTTATGATTGGATATTTAAAGTATATCATACTTCGATATGACAAATAATTTGCATGTCTAACGTACGTCTTAAATGAAGAAGCAGTAAATTTTATAAAACAAGATGGCCGACACTGAAAACCAGAGCAGCAGTTGAGAAAGCAATGCCGTGGTCGGGTAATATAATCAAAAGTCTCGACTTATGATTGGATATTTAAAGTATATCATACTTCGATATGACAAATAATTTGCATGTCTAACGTACGTCTTAAATGAAGAAGCAGTAAATTTTATAAAACAAGATGGCCGACACTGAAAACCAGAGCAGCAGTTGAGAAAGCAATGCCGTTGTCGGGGTAATATAATCAAAAGTCTCGACTTATGATTGGATATTTAAAGTATATCATACATCGATATGACAAATAATTTGCATGTCTCACGTATATTACGTCTTAAATGAAGAAGCAGTAAATTTTATAAAACAAGATGGCCGACACAGTAAATTTTATAAAACAAGATGGCCGACACTGAAAACCAGAGCAGCAGTTGAGAAAGCAATGCCGTGGTTGGGGTAATATAATCAAAAGTCTCGACTTATGATTGGATATTTAAAGTATATCATACTTCGATATGACAAATAATTTGCATGTCTAACGTATATTACGTCTTAAATGAAGAAGCAGTAAATTTTATAAAACAAGATGGCCGACACTGAAAACCAGAGCAGCAGTTGAGAAAGCAATGCCGTTGTCGGGGTAATATAATCAAAAGTCTCGACTTATGATTGGATATTTAAAGTATATCATACTTCGATATGACAAATAATTTGCATGTCTAACGTATATTACGTCTTAAATGAAAAGCAGTAAATTTTATAAAACAAGATGGCCGACACTGAAAACCAGAGCAGCAGTTGAGAAAGCAATGCCGTTGTCGGGGTAATATAATCAAAAGTCTCGACTTATGATTGGATATTTAAAGTATATCATACTTCGATATGACAAATAATTTGCATGTCTAACGTATATTACGTCTTAAATGAAGAAGCAGTAAATTTTATAAAACAAGATGGCCGACACTGAAAACCAGAGCAGCAGTTGAGAAAGCAATGCCGTTGTCGGGGTAATATAATCAAAAGTCTCGACTTATGATTGGATATTTAAAGTATATCATACATCGATATGACAAATAATTTGCATGTCTCACGTATATTACGTCTTAAATGAAGAAGCAGTAAATTTTATAAAACAAGATGGCCGACACAGTAAATTTTATAAAACAAGATGGCCGACACTGAAAACCAGAGCAGCAGTTGAGAAAGCAATGCCGTGGTTGGGGTAATATAATCAAAAGTCTCGACTTATGATTGGATATTTAAAGTATATCATACTTCGATATGACAAATAATTTGCATGTCTAACGTACGTCTTAAATGAAGAAGCAGTAAATTTTATAAAACAAGATGGCCGACACTGAAAACCAGAGCAGCAGTTGAGAAAGCAATGCCGTGGTCGGGGTAATATAATCAAAAGTCTCGACTTATGATTGGATATTTAAAGTATATCATACTTCGATATGACAAATAATTTGCATGTCTAACGTATATTACGTCTTAAATGAAGAAGCAGTAAATTTTATAAAACAAGATGGCCGACACTGAAAACCAGAGCAGCAGTTGAGAAAGCAATGCCGTTGTCGGGTAATATAATCAAAAGTCTCGACTTATGATTGGATATTTAAAGTATATCATACTCGATATGACAAATAATTTGCATGTCTCACGTATATTACGTCTTAAATGAAGAAGCAGTAAATTTTATAAAACAAGATGGCCGACACAGTAAATTTTATAAAACAAGATGGCCGACACTGAAAACCAGAGCAGCAGTTGAGAAAGCAATGCCGTTGTCGGGGTAATATAATCAAAAGTCTCGACTTATGATTGGATATTTAAAGTATATCATACTTCGATATGACAAATAATTTGCATGTCTAACGTATATTACGTCTTAAATGAAGAAGCAGTAAATTTTATAAAACAAGATGGCCGACACTGAAAACCAGAGCAGCAGTTGAGAAAGCAATGCCGTGGTCGGGGTAATATAATCAAAAGTCTCGACTTATGATTGGATATTTAAAGTATATCATACTTCGATATGACAAATAATTTGCATGTCTAACGTACGTCTTAAATGAAGAAGCAGTAAATTTTATAAAACAAGATGGCCGACACTGAAAACCAGAGCAGCAGTTGAGAAAGCAATGCCGTGGTCGGGGTAATATAATCAAAAGTCTCGACTTATGATTGGATATTTAAAGTATATCATACTTCGATATGACAAATAATTTGCATGTCTAACGTATATTACGTCTTAAATGAAGAAGCAGTAAATTTTATAAAACAAGATGGCCGACACTGAAAACCAGAGCAGCAGTTGAGAAAGCAATGCCGTTGTCGGGGTAATATAATCAAAAGTCTCGACTTATGATTGGATATTTAAAGTATATCATACATCGATATGACAAATAATTTGCATGTCTCACGTATATTACGTCTTAAATGAAGAAGCAGTAAATTTTATAAAACAAGATGGCCGACACAGTAAATTTTATAAACAAGATGGCCGACACTGAAAACCAGAGCAGCAGTTGAGAAAGCAATGCCGTTGTCGGGGTAATATAATCAAAAGTCTCGACTTATGATTGGATATTTAAAGTATATCATACTTCGATATGACAAATAATTTGCATGTCTAACGTACGTCTTAAATGAAGAAGCAGTAAATTTTATAAAACAAGATGGCCGACACTGAAAACCAGAGCAGCAGTTGAGAAAGCAATGCCGTTGTCGGGGTAATATAATCAAAAGTCTCGACTTATGATTGGATATTTAAAGTATATCATACTTCGATATGACAAATAATTTGCATGTCTAACGTACGTCTTAAATGAAGAAGCAGTAAATTTTATAAAACAAGATGGCCGACACTGAAAACCAGAGCAGCAGTTGAGAAAGCAATGCCGTGGTCGGGTAATATAATCAAAAGTCTCGACTTATGATTGGATATTTAAAGTATATCATACTTCGATATGACAAATAATTTGCATGTCTAACGTACGTCTTAAATGAAGAAGCAGTAAATTTTATAAAACAAGATGGCCGACACTGAAAACCAGAGCAGCAGTTGAGAAAGCAATGCCGTGGTCGGGGTAATATAATCAAAAGTCTCGACTTATGATTGGATATTTAAAGTATATCATACTTCGATATGACAAATAATTTGCATGTCTAACGTACGTCTTAAATGAAGAAGCAGTAAATTTTATAAAACAAGATGGCCGACACTGAAAACCAGAGCAGCAGTTGAGAAAGCAATGCCGTGGTCGGGGTAATATAATCAAAAGTCTCGACTTATGATTGGATATTTAAAGTATATCATACTTCGATATGACAAATAATTTGCATGTCTAACGTACGTCTTAAATGAAGAAGCAGTAAATTTTATAAAACAAGATGGCCGACACTGAAAACCAGAGCAGCAGTTGAGAAAGCAATGCCGTTGTCGGGGTAATATAATCAAAAGTCTCGACTTATGATTGGATATTTAAAGTATATCATACTTCGATATGACAAATAATTTGCATGTCTCACGTATATTACGTCTTAAATGAAGAAGCAGTAAATTTTATAAAACAAGATGGCCGACACAGTAAATTTATAAAACAAGATGGCCGACACTGAAAACCAGAGCAGCAGTTGAGAAAGCAATGCCGTGGTCGGGGTAATATAATCAAAAGTCTCGACTTATGATTGGATATTTAAAGTATATCATACTTCGATATGACAAATAATTTGCATGTCTAACGTACGTCTTAAATGAAGAAGCAGTAAATTTTATAAAACAAGATGGCCGACACTGAAAACCAGAGCAGCAGTTGAGAAAGCAATGCCGTTGTCGGGGTAATATAATCAAAAGTCTCGACTTATGATTGGATATTTAAAGTATATCATACTTCGATATGACAAATAATTTGCATGTCTAACGTATATTACGTCTTAAATGAAGAAGCAGTAAATTTTATAAAACAAGATGGCCGACGCTGATAACACGAGCAGCAGTTGAGAAAGCAATGCCGTGGTCGGGGTAATATAATCAAAAGTCTCGACTTATGATTGGATATTTAAAGTATATCATACTTCGATATGACAAATAATTTGCATGTCTAACGTACGTCTTAAATGAAGAAGCAGTAAATTTTATAAAACAAGATGGCCGACACTGAAAACCAGAGCAGCAGTTGAGAAAGCAATGCCGTGGTCGGGGTAATATAATCAAAAGTCTCGACTTATGATTGGATATTTAAAGTATATCATACTTCGATATGACAAATAATTTGCATGTCTAACGTATATTACGTCTTAAATGAAGAAGCAGTAAATTTTATAAAACAAGATGGCCGACACTGAAAACCAGAGCAGCAGTTGAGAAAGCAATGCCGTTGTCGGGGTAATATAATCAAAAGTCTCGACTTATGATTGGATATTTAAAGTATATCATACATCGATATGACAAATAATTTGCATGTCTCACGTATATTACGTCTTAAATGAAGAAGCAGTAAATTTTATAAAACAAGATGGCCGACACAGTAAATTTTATAAAACAAGATGGCCGACACTGAAAACCAGAGCAGCAGTTGAGAAAGCAATGCCGTTGTCGGGTAATATAATCAAAAGTCTCGACTTATGATTGGATATTTAAAGTATATCATACTTCGATATGACAAATAATTTGCATGTCTAACGTACATTACGTCTTAAATGAAGAAGCAGTAAATTTTATAAAACAAGATGGCCGACACTGAAAACCAGAGCAGCAGTTGAGAAAGCAATGCCGTTGTCGGGGTAATATAATCAAAAGTCTCGACTTATGATTGGATATTTAAAGTATATCATACTTCGATATGACAAATAATTTGCATGTCTAACGTACGTCTTAAATGAAGAAGCAGTAAATTTTATAAAACAAGATGGCCGACACTGAAAACCAGAGCAGCAGTTGAGAAAGCAATGCCGTGGTCGGGGTAATATAATCAAAAGTCTCGACTTATGATTGGATATTTAAAGTATATCATACTTCGATATGACAAATAATTTGCATGTCTAACGTACGTCTTAAATGAAGAAGCAGTAAATTTTATAAAACAAGATGGCCGACACTGAAAACCAGAGCAGCAGTTGAGAAAGCAATGCCGTTGTCGGGGTAATATAATCAAAAGTCTCGACTTATGATTGGATATTTAAAGTATATCATACATCGATATGACAAATAATTTGCATGTCTCACGTATATTACGTCTTAAATGAAGAAGCAGTAAATTTTATAAAACAAGATGGCCGACACAGTAAATTTTATAAAACAAGATGGCCGACACTGAAAACCAGAGCAGCAGTTGAGAAAGCAATGCCGTGGTCGGGGTAATATAATCAAAAGTCTCGACTTATGATTGGATATTTAAAGTATATCATACTTCGATATGACAAATAATTTGCATGTCTAACGTACGTCTTAAATGAAGAAGCAGTAAATTTTATAAAACAAGATGGCCGACACTGAAAACCAGAGCAGCAGTTGAGAAAGCAATGCCGTGGTGGGGTAATATAATCAAAAGTCTCGACTTATGATTGGATATTTAAAGTATATCATACTTCGATATGACAAATAATTTGCATGTCTAACGTACGTCTTAAATGAAGAAGCAGTAAATTTTATAAAACAAGATGGCCGACACTGAAAACCAGAGCAGCAGTTGAGAAAGCAATGCCGTGGTCGGGGTAATATAATCAAAAGTCTCGACTTATGATTGGATATTTAAAGTATATCATACTTCGATATGACAAATAATTTGCATGTCTAACGTACGTCTTAAATGAAGAAGCAGTAAATTTTATAAAACAAGATGGCCGACACTGAAAACCAGAGCAGCAGTTGAGAAAGCAATGCCGTGGTCGGGGTAATATAATCAAAAGTCTCGACTTATGATTGGATATTTAAAGTATATCATACTTCGATATGACAAATAATTTGCATGTCTAACGTACGTTCTTAAATGAAGAAGCAGTAAATTTTATAAAACAAGATGGCCGACACTGAAAACCAGAGCAGCAGTTGAGAAAGCAATGCCGTTGTCGGGGTAATATAATCAAAAGTCTCGACTTATGATTGGATATTTAAAGTATATCATACATCGATATGACAAATAATTTGCATGTCTCACGTATATTACGTCTTAAATGAAGAAGCAGTAAATTTTATAAAACAAGATGGCCGACACAGTAAATTTTATAAAACAAGATGGCCGACACTGAAAACCAGAGCAGCAGTTGAGAAAGCAATGCCGTGGTTGGGGTAATATAATCAAAAGTCTCGACTTATGATTGGATATTTAAAGTATATCATACTTCGATATGACAAATAATTTGCATGTCTAACGTACGTCTTAAATGAAGAAGCAGTAAATTTTATAAAACAAGATGGCCGACACTGAAAACCAGAGCAGCAGTTGAGAAAGCAATGCCGTGGTCGGGGTAATATAATCAAAAGTCTCGACTTATGATTGGATATTTAAAGTATATCATACTTCGATATGACAAATAATTTGCATGTCTAACGTACGTCTTAAATGAAGAAGCAGTAAATTTTATAAAACAAGATGGCCGACACTGAAAACCAGAGCAGCAGTTGAGAAAGCAATGCCGTGGTTGGGGTAATATAATCAAAAGTCTCGACTTATGATTGGATATTTAAAGTATATCATACTTCGATATGACAAATAATTTGCATGTCTAACGTACGTCTTAAATGAAGAAGCAGTAAATTTTATAAAACAAGATGGCCGACACTGAAAACCAGAGCAGCAGTTGAGAAAGCAATGCCGTGGTCGGGGTAATATAATCAAAAGTCTCGACTTATGATTGGATATTTAAAGTATATCATACTTCGATATGACAAATAATTTGCATGTCTAACGTACGTCTTAAATGAAGAAGCAGTAAATTTTATAAAACAAGATGGCCGACACTGAAAACCAGAGCAGCAGTTGAGAAAGCAATGCCGTTGTCGGGGTAATATAATCAAAAGTCTCGACTTATGATTGGATATTTAAAGTATATCATACTTCGATATGACAAATAATTTGCATGTCTAACGTATATTACGTCTTAAATGAAGAAGCAGTAAATTTTATAAAAACAAGATGGCCGACACTGAAAACCAGAGCAGCAGTTGAGAAAGCAATGCCGTGGTCGGGGTAATATAATCAAAAGTCTCGACTTATGATTGGATATTTAAAGTATATCATACTTCGATATGACAAATAATTTGCATGTCTAACGTATATTACGTCTTAAATGAAGAAGCAGTAAATTTTAAAAACAAGATGGCCGACACAGTAAATTTTATAAAACAAGATGGCCGACACTGAAAACCAGAGCAGCAGTTGAGAAAGCAATGCCGTTGTCGGGTAATATAATCAAAAGTCTCGACTTATGATTGGATATTTAAAGTATATCATACTTCGATATGACAAATAATTTGCATGTCTAACGTATATTACGTCTTAAATGAAGAAGCAGTAAATTTTATAAAACAAGATGGCCGACACTGAAAACAGAGCAGCAGTTGAGAAAGCAATGCCGTGGTCGGGGTAATATAATCAAAAGTCTCGACTTATGATTGGATATTTAAAGTATATCATACTTCGATATGACAAATAATTTGCATGTCTAACGTACGTCTTAAATGAAGAAGCAGTAAATTTTATAAAACAAGATGGCCGACACTGAAAACCAGAGCAGCAGTTGAGAAAGCAATGCCGTGGTCGGGGTAATATAATCAAAAGTCTCGACTTATGATTGGATATTTAAAGTATATCATACTTCGATATGACAAATAATTTGCATGTCTAACGTACGTCTTAAATGAAGAAGCAGTAAATTTTATAAAACAAGATGCCGACACTGAAAACCAGAGCAGCAGTTGAGAAAGCAATGCCGTTGTCGGGTAATATAATCAAAAGTCTCGACTTATGATTGGATATTTAAAGTATATCATACTTCGATATGACAAATAATTTGCATGTCTAACGTATATTACGTCTTAAATGAAGAAGCAGTAAATTTTATAAAACAAGATGGCCGACACTGAAAACCAGAGCAGCAGTTGAGAAAGCAATGCCGTTGTCGGGGTAATATAATCAAAAGTCTCGACTTATGATTGGATATTTAAAGTATATCATACTTCGATATGACAAATAATTTGCATGTCTAACGTATATTACGTCTTAAATGAAGAAGCAGTAAATTTTATAAAACAAGATGGCCGACACTGAAAACCAGAGCAGCAGTTGAGAAAGCAATGCCGTTGTCGGGGTAATATAATCAAAAGTCTCGACTTATGATTGGATATTTAAAGTATATCATACTCGATATGACAAATAATTTGCATGTCTAACGTATATTACGTCTTAAATGAAGAAGCAGTAAATTTTATAAACAAGATGGCCGACAGTAAATTTTATAAAACAAGATGGCCGACACTGAAAACCAGAGCAGCAGTTGAGAAAGCAATGCCGTGGTTGGGGTAATATAATCAAAAGTCTCGACTTATGATTGGATATTTAAAGTATATCATACTTCGATATGACAAATAATTTGCATGTCTAACGTACGTCTTAAATGAAGAAGCAGTAAATTTTATAAAACAAGATGGCCGACACTGAAAACCAGAGCAGCAGTTGAGAAAGCAATGCCGTGGTTGGGGTAATATAATCAAAAGTCTCGACTTATGATTGGATATTTAAAGTATATCATACTTCGATATGACAAATAATTTGCATGTCTAACGTACGTCTTAAATGAAGAAGCAGTAAATTTTATAAAACAAGATGGCCGACACTGAAAACCAGAGCAGCAGTTGAGAAAGCAATGCCGTTGTCGGGTAATATAATCAAAAGTCTCGACTTATGATTGGATATTTAAAGTATATCATACTTCGATATGACAAATAATTTGCATGTCTAACGTATATTACGTCTTAAATGAAGAAGCAGTAAATTTTATAAAACAAGATGGCCGACACTGAAAACCAGAGCAGCAGTTGAGAAAGCAATGCCGTTGTCGGGGTAATATAATCAAAAGTCTCGACTTATGATTGGATATTTAAAGTATATCATACTTCGATATGACAAATAATTTGCATGTCTAACGTATATTACGTCTTAAATGAAGAAGCAGTAAATTTTATAAAACAAGATGGCCGACACTGAAAACAGAGCAGCAGTTGAGAAAGCAATGCCGTGGTCGGGGTAATATAATCAAAAGTCTCGACTTATGATTGGATATTTAAAGTATATCATACTTCGATATGACAAATAATTTGCATGTCTAACGTATATTACGTCTTAAATGAAGAAGCAGTAAATTTTATAAAACAAGATGGCCGACACTGAAAACAGAGCAGCAGTTGAGAAAGCAATGCCGTGGTCGGGGTATATAATCAAAAGTCTCGACTTATGATTGGATATTTAAAGTATATCATACTTCGATATGACAAATAATTTGCATGTCTCACGTATATTACGTCTTAAATGAAAAGCAGTAAATTTTAAAAACAAGATGCCGACACTGAAAACCAGAGCAGCAGTTGAGAAAGCAATGCCGTTGTCGGGGTAATATAATCAAAAGTCTCGACTTATGATGGATATTTAAAGTATATCATACTTCGATATGACAAATAATTTGCATGTCTAACGTATATTACGTTTAAATGAAGAAGCAGTAAATTTTTATAAAACAAGATGGCCGACACTGAAAACCAGAGCAGCAGTTGAGAAAGCAATGCCGTGTCGGGGTAATATAATCAAAAGTCTCGACTTATGATTGGATATTTAAAGTATATCATACTTCGATATGACAAATAATTTGCATGTCTAACGTATATTACGTCTTAAATGAAAAGCAGTAAATTTTATAAAACAAGATGCCGACACTGAAAACAGAGCAGCAGTTGAGAAAGCAATGCCGTTGTCGGGTAATATAATCAAAAGTCTCGACTTATGATTGGATATTTAAATATATCATACTCGATATGACAAATAATTTGCATGTCTAACGTATATTACGTCTTAAATGAAGAAGCAGTAAATTTTATAAAACAAGATGGCCGACACTGAAAACCAGAGCAGCAGTTGAGAAAGCAATGCCGTTGTCGGGGTAATATAATCAAAAGTCTCGACTTATGATTGGATATTAAAGTATATCATACATCGATATGACAAATAATTTGCATGTCTCACGTATATTACGTCTTAAATGAAGAAGCAGTAAATTTTATAAACAAGATGGCCGACACAGTAAATTTTTATAAAAAGATGGCCGACACTGAAAACAGAGCAGCAGTTGAGAAGCAATGCGTGGTTGGGGTAATATAATCAAAAGTCTCGACTTATGATTGGATATTTAAAGTATATCATACTTCGATATGACAAATAATTTTGCATGTCTAACGTACGTCTTAAATGAAGAAGCAGTAAATTTATAAAACAAGATGGCCGACACTGAAAACCAGAGCAGCAGTTGAGAAAGCAATGCCGTGGTCGGGTAATATAATCAAAAGTCTCGACTTATGATTGGATATTTAAAGTATATCATACTTCGATATGACAAATAATTTGCATGTCTAACGTACGTCTTAAATGAAGAAGCAGTAAATTTTTATAAACAAGATGGCCGACACTGAAAACCAGAGCAGCAGTTGAGAAAGCAATGCCGTGGTCGGGGTAATATAATCAAAAGTCTCGACTTATGATTGGATATTTAAAGTATATCATACTTCGATATGACAAATAATTTGCATGTCTACGTACGTCTTAAATGAAGAAGCAGTAAATTTATAAAACAAGATGGCCGACACTGAAAACCAGAGCAGCAGTTGAGAAAGCAATGCCGTGGTCGGGGTATATAATCAAAAGTCTCGACTTATGATTGGATATTTAAAGTATATCATACTTCGATATGACAATAATTTTGCATGTCTAACGTACGTCTTAAATGAAGAAGCAGTAATTTTATAAAAACAAGATGGCCGACACTGAAAACCAGAGCAGCAGTTGAGAAAGCAATGCCGTGGTCGGGGTAATATAATCAAAAGTCTCGACTTATGATTGGATATTTAAAGTATATCATACTTCGATATGACAAATATTTGCATGTCTAACGTATATTACGTCTTAAATGAAGAAGCAGTAAATTTTATAAAACAAGATGGCCGACACTGAAAACCAGAGCAGCAGTTGAGAAAGCAATGCCGTGGTCGGGTAATATAATCAAAAGTCTCGACTTATGATTGGATATTTAAAGTATATCATACTTCGATATGACAAATAATTTGCATGTCTAACGTATATTACGTCTTAAATGAAAGAAGCAGTAAATTTTTTAAAACAAGATGCCGACCTGATAACACCGAGCAGCAGTTGAGAAAG